>NC_139925.1:7954223-8118963 GCF_963514095.1 Eutrigla gurnardus
TTTGAGGTGAAGAACAACCTTGTCCTTACACCATAAGTTATCCCCCTTTCAAATGTAAACGCTCCCAGCAGTCATTCTTTAGAAATAATCACGTGACGTGCCCTATACACGCAGAGGAGTTTTCTCACCCTCCTGTTTGGCTCGTCTGTGACAATGTTCAGTATAGTTGAAGTCTGCTGTGTCTCCATTTAGGCTTTTACCGAGAAATGTGTGGAATTTGTTACAGGTTGCGGTGAAGAAGACGAGCCGTAGGCTCAACCATCCTGTAACAGCACACCAGCTAAGCTTCCACAGCGCAAAGATGCACAATTACGCACGAAAGGGAATATTAATAACGAGTCGTTTTGACCACATTATAATTCCCTTATAAGTGTTTAAAATCAGATTGTTTCCATAATCTCACACTGCAGTTAATGTATTGTGTAAACAGCCTGCTTTCTGCTTTTCATCGTATGCATAAATCCAGACATGTGCTTTCATTTCCAACATAATCCAGAATGAGATTGTACTAAAAACTTATTTTTCCTTCGTTTATTCATCAAGTTTGAACTCCAGTCGATGCTGATTGACTGCGACGTGACGCGCGCCCAGACACATGCTTGCCATGACCTCCCAGCCAGCACATCGGTAAGAAGGACTAAACAATGAACAACTATCTGACTGTAGACTCCCAGGGCTTTAAATAGTCTAATGGCTTTACTGGTTGAGCCTGAAATTGCTGTTAATGCAGGTAAAAATACAATCAAGCAGCGTTCACATTAAGGGCGTAACAGATGATTATAGTGCAAACTTAAACAAACACCATTAGCAGAGGTTAAATAACCCGCTGACCCTGCCTATTGGTGGTGTCTGCGCCGTGGCCCCTCCCCCTCTGCAGACCGTCCAATCCCTTCCTGCAACCAAACAATGCATGAATATACATGAGCCCCCCGATGGCTCTGGGACCTGGACGGTCTAGATAGCTGGAGCCGATTCAGTTGGGTTGTTTTGTCGGGGGCTCCTTCAACCCAACAAACCCCAGCGAAAGGACTGTACAGCGTTTCCTGCCCACGGGGAGATCATGGCTCGGGCCCCCAGCGTTAGAGGGCCACTTCTGGTTCTGCTTGTGCAACTTGTCCTCATCTGCTCCGCTCAAGTAAGACTTATTATGTTTCTTCCCTCCCTCCCTCTCTCTCCCTCTGGTGTACTGCTTCTATAGGCTGATGTGACAGAAGTGCAGGTGAGTGTTCTCCTGCTGCCACATAACAAGATCTGTGTTTCATACAAGTGTGTTAAATGTATTGGCCATCTGTCACAGGAAAAAAGGTCAGGGATGCGACTATTGTCTGGAGTCTCATTCTTTAAAAATGTCCTTTTCCAAAGTGCAAAATGTTGATGGATTCTGCAATCATAAAGTGATTTCCGTGTTTCCAAGAGACAGTCGCGACATACAACAAGGCGGTGCACCTGTTCTCATGTTTTCATATCGTCTGTGTAGCAGTATGTCACTGTAAGAAATGGCAAGTTGATAGGGCCTGATAGGGGATGTTGTTATGATAACTAATATTGTTATTATTTGACTCAGAGGAGCCAAGGTCCTACTGGCCCTCCTGGACCTGCAGGTGTCCCCGGAATTGATGGCATTGCTGTAAGTGCTCTCGTTTCTGTAATGTCATCAATATCATGCGCCAAAATACTGTGCCAATAGTCCACTATCTGCTCACTTTAAAGCTCTTAATGTGTTCTGTTTCAGGGGGATCGAGGAGAAAATGGCGAGGAGGGACCTCCTGTAATTATAACACAGCATTATAAGATAATAAAAGGATGCGTTGCTTTTTATTATTTTTTATTCACTTTTAATATGTGGAACCTTTGTTTTCAGGGACCTGATGGCGATGGAGGTAAACCTGGTTCTTCGGGACTACCTGGAATACCTGGAAATGATGTGAGTACTCTTTGTTTTACATTTATACATGCACACGTTTTTACATACAGTAGATCTGTCTCCATAAGGGGGGTGGATCCACTGTATAGGTTCTGTTCACACTTCTCCGTCTTGTAGAGTGACCAGTGGAATTTCAGATTTAGCCAAGCTGTGGGGAAAATGTGTGCAAAAATGTGAGGAATTTATAACACAGGATGAACAAATTCAAATTTCCTTTTTAGCAGGGTGAACCAGGGGTCCGAGTGTAATTAACTTTGCTCCCTAGAGTATAAAGGAGGGTTAGAAAAACCTCCAAACACAATATTATACCGATGATAGACTGACAAATATGGTCTGTGGAGGAAGTTAGGCTTAGGTAGATAAAGTCTGATCATAAAATGTATTTGTTTTATGCACAATGCTTCCTCCATGCATCTACCAGGGTTGTGAGAACAATAACAGCTTTGTTGGCCGGCCGCTGTTGGTATCTCCTATCCAAAATCCTCAAAACGGTGTGGAATGATTTCTCTCAGAGAGCTTGTTTGAAAGATGCCAGAGGAATGTTGCCCTGTGCTTGGTTTGCAGTCTGAGAGGTTTGCCCTCTGCCCCCCCGGTGCTGACTTTTCCTGTGTGTCTGTGAAGTGGACGTCATGACGTGCTCAAAAACAAGAGCGTGGAGCTACAGCCCTGTGTATATATATATATATATATATATATATATATATATATATATATTGAACCACTTTAGAGGAGGGGATTGTAGTCCAGTTAATCCCATTTATGAATACGTAGGACTCCTCCCACTGGAGTTATGATGATGTAATACATGGAGATCTGATGCTGACACTGACAGAGGGAGGGGATTTTCAAATAAAGTGAAAATATAAAGGCACCTAAGGTTTGTTATGATGCATTAGTTAAGCATGTTGTCTGTCCTCTGCAGGGTTTGACCGGCCCGATTGGAGAGCTTGGACCCGACGGCCCCCTTGGACAGAAAGTGAGTGACTAATGAGCGTTTGCTTTCCCTGCTTCAGAGGCCGTCAGCGAAATTGGTGCCAAGCTGCTGTCCAGTCTTTTGGCACGGACTCGAGAGTCGCCGTGCATAAACCAATTCCTCGTGACAAATGAGACTTAATCCTGCAAGTCTTCTGTGTAATCTCCGTGGGGAACGAAAGCCCCGACATCGGTCCTCATTAGGCCTAAACATTGCCGGGTCAAGTGTGCCCGGCGCAGTCATGTGATGAGCTAGAGGAATGTTAACTCAGACCGTCGGCGGGCTCGCATGGCTCAATCTGACCTGAACACAGGATTTCATTTATTTCTACATGCATGTAATGTTTTTATCTCGTTTCTTTAGGGCGAACCTGGAAAAGCTGGACCTCGTGGAGCAACTGTGAGTAGCATTTCCTCTCTAGACCTGCCTGTCCAAGGATCAGACCTGATCAGCTGGAAATTACGTTATCTAGAAGATGCCTACATTTGACTTGTCTTGTATTCACCAAAATAATAATATTAATATGTCTCTCTTTAGGGTGTTGGGCCAGATGGACCCCCCGTAAGTCATTCCTTTATGCTGCACCACTGATTCCTCTGTTTCTATTACATTCTGGTGGTCTTTGTCAAAACGTGTTGATACTAAATGCCTGAAATGTGAATTTGTACAGGGACCACCCGGGCCTGGAGGACTTCCAGGTGAAGTGGGAAAAGCTGGACCACTTGTGAGTAGATGCAGAGCAGCAGACTGTTCCCTCTGTTTTATTTTGGGACTACAGGCTAGAACATGCACTGCAGGATCTGAGCACTGAGGTGGTCATTGGTGTCATGGTAACAAAAAAAGTCAGTCAGGCCGAGCTGCAGGGAAATTAGATACATCACTAAACCTGTCTACTGATCAAACATTTATTCATTTAAATAATGCATCCATCACAGTGTAAGTACATACATATAGTGCACCATATAGAATCAGAAAGTACCATATTTTACTAACTCTGTTTTTTTCATATTTTAGAAATTATGAATTATGGCCATAAAATAAAAACAAACATTACATATTCAGCATTTCATCCGGCTAAATTGTTGCCTGAAGGAATGTTTTGCTACTTTATTAAATTGGTTCTTTACAACCCAGAATTTATATTTATAGGAGTTATTTTATTTTTTATTTTTTCATTTTTGCCCTTCGGCTGCATCAGGTTACATCACGTTTCAAAGCAGTGATTTTGGATTTACAATCAGGGTTGAAATCGATGTTTAGCTCCCAATGCACATATAAATAACATCACCCTCAAATACATATGTAAATATGGAGTTTGAAAGTAATAATAGGGGAAAGAAATTCACATTTGCACAGACACCAAGTGAGCTAGCAAACATTTCTTTGCAGAAAGCCAAAAATGAGAGGAATTTATTGTTTGTTTTATGGATTCCTCTTAAAAACTGAATGCATTTCACCACCAAGGGCACTGACAATATTTACACAATAAATGAAATGTCAAAGCATTAACACTCTAAAGGTAAAAAGGGGGCTTTTATCCACTTGGCCTTAAGGTTTTATAGTAAAGGGTGGCTCGACGTTTATGTGTGCTTTTAGGCTAATTGTTATTGGGATACTTTAGTGTATAATAAAGAGAGTGTATAATTCACAGTAAAGCAAAGCAGGTCCATGCCAGGATGGAGAGCCCAGTGCATGTATTGTCTCTGTGTGGTTTTTGACATATTTGATGTCTTTCTGCAGGGGTCCATAGGTGTGAGGGGGCCACAGGGACCTCTTGGACCAACGGGGCCCAGAGTAAGTGACACAGATTTAAAATCATTAGATTTCACAAGGGACGGATCATGTTGCAGACATTAAATTAATTTGGTCTTTTAAGCGACGCCACCATTGCACACGTCCCTTTATCTAGTAATTTATCTGTCATGTTGGTGAGTATGTTCATTGTAAAAGTGTCAACTTGTGTGTTTTTTCTCACATTCAGGGTGCAGCTGGAATGCAAGGCAATGCCGATCTGGTAAACTTTGTTTTCTGGAGATTATGAATTAGGTTTTATACATTTTCATGAATATTTTCTGACTTTTATTCTGTTGTTTAGTGTCCAAACTCTTGTCCACCTGGGACGTCTGGACATCCTGGCCTCCCTGGCATGAAGGTGAGAAGCACAGGGTTTTTTTCTGTCACACCAAAATCACGTTAGTGCCTTAAAATGTCGTATTAAATCAATGCTGCTGCTATTTTATGTGTTTCAAGGGCCACAAAGGTGTAAAAGGTGAAGCAGGAGAACCTGGCAAACAAGGGCACAAGGTAAAATATGACAAATAATCCTTGTTTGTTAACCCAAAGCCAGGTTTAACCATCAACAACACCAACACGGTGAATTTATACTCACATAAAACTGCATGAATAGCAGGTAAAAACGGTCACACATGCCACAGTGTTCCACGTCAGGAGGAAAAATGATGCATGACTTATGAAAAAAGGGATTCATGGCAGCGTTGAGACAAGTATTATTTGTGCTGCTCTATTTCTAGAGGAAGTGATACATGCCTGTGTGTAATGCCTCGGACTCCTCGCGAGGCACGGGGGATGATTTATTTGAAATGATGTTCAAGCACAACTAGCCTCTCCCCGTAATGTGCCGATGCACTATATAAATGGAAATGAGTCTGGGCCTATCTTCCTTTATCACCGCATGCCAGCATATGATTTACTGTCAGTCTGCACTCTGTCCCCAAGAAGGATTTTCTCCTTCACCCAAAGTTTGGTGTGAGGGCCTTTCTGTCTGCGTTCCACCAGATTCACCAATAGAAAGACGTTATCAGCCAACAACGGAGTAACAAGACGTGTGTAATGTCATCATCACATTGAAGAATATTACAATATAAGTCAGATAAGAGTAAAAATACTTCACTTTGTATTTGAAATGAACAGAAACAATATGTCCCAGTAATTATATATCACATTTAACAATATTATTAAAATATATAACGATAAGCAAAGATAGGAAGATATTTTGTAGCTTTTTTCTTTTTAATAATACCACCAGAAATTGAAGACATTTTTTTTTAACGATGCAACAATCTGCAGACGTTCATCTTCCTCTCTTTGTAGACAAATGCAACGGGTTTTACTTCTGTTTGTCGTGTAATATTTGATCATCAGCCATGCCTTGTTTATATCTCTTAATAGCCAATTCAAATGCACATAATTAAATGAAGAAATTGCCTTTTTTAATGACAGAAACTATACGCATGCAGCATTAAACCCGAGCCACTATCCGTCTTCGTGGATATGCCTCCTCAGGTCGGCCGCTGAGTCAGCATATCAATGCTTTGTCACTGGGCAAAGCAGGGGAACGGTAATTTGGAGTTAATTTGTCTGCTTTCTTCCCCCTCCTTGCGATCCATTAAAAAGTGGGCATTAAACACATTTGAGAAAGGCTGCCTGGTTTTCTAATTAACACTCCGTTGATAGGAGCAGCCTCTGTTCAAATTTTTCACCCTTATAATGAATATAAATTTGCTGTGTAGTGTTTCATCCGACCGACTTGCTGCTTTGCCGCTAATGTTCTTCCTCCCTGTCGTTCCCTCAGGGTGAGGAGGGAGATCAGGGAAGTCAGGGGGAGGTCGGCTCCCAAGGACCGACGGTGAGAGATGACATTTATGATACGATATGAATCTCTTTCAAGTTACAGTCTGTGCTTTATTGTGTCAGGTTCTCTTTCTTCTCGCTGACGCGCCTGTCGGATCTGTTTCAGGGTCCCCAGGGACTTCGTGGAGCCATGGGGATGATGGGCACCAAGGGGGAGATGGTAAGTGTTCCTGTGATTTCGGAGCCGACGGCACCTTTCATATATTTCAGATTCTTCCTGCATTACTTGCGAATTCGGGGTGAAACAGATTAAAACGCTAATATCGTTCTCCGGCAGGGAGCTCGAGGTCTCGATGGAGGTCCAGGTCCCCAGGGTGTTGCAGGGGCAACTGTAAGTTTCTCCAACGATACACATGCTTTTATTTTGGCACGAAATGAGCGGCGTATGATTCAACGCTTCATTGCAGGGCGATCTAGGCCAGAGGGGCGTGATGGGCGAGCCCGGGCCTAAAGGTGAAACGGTAAGGAGACGCATTAATAACCCTCGCCGACTGCAATTTGTTTGTACAATTTTAAGAAAATTGACTTTTTCTTTGTTGTTCAGGGTGTTCTAGGGCCGAGAGGAATCACGGGCGTTCCAGGTCCCAAGGGAGAGGCTGTGAGTGTCTGATCAGTGACCACAAATTAAGCTGAATCGACACATTTGCCTGCAGACAGCTCATTTCAGTTTGTGTGGTTTTTGTCACCAGGGCTTACCGGGTGTGGACGGTCGTGAGGGTATTCCTGGGATGCCCGGAGCTAAGGTAGAGAAACATTTCTACCACTTTATTTATAAAAGTTTGTAATATTAAAATGTATTACCGTTACGTCTCGGCTCTTTAGCCGTGAGGAGCTTCACATCTTTGCACTTGTCTGTTTCCCTGCAGGGAGGCATTGGGCAGTCAGGCGTTCCCGGCGAGGTCGGACTTCAGGGGCTTCCTGTGAGTATGACCTTTGACCCCAAACTGACTCTGATTGGACACACCTGAGTAAACTCCCCAGGAGCAGCTTAAGGCACGGCAGCTCATGAATGCTGCAGTACGATGCCCGTCATCTCCACATACGTATCGCAGTAAAAAAGCTCATATTTGAAAGAATATAATAACGTTTCTGGAGGTTTCATACTAACTATTATATTCCATCACTGTCTTCTTCAGGCAGAAAAAAGTTTTTCCGTCGCACTAATCTGTGATTAGTCTAATGAAAGTCTATCAGTTGGCATAAGCAGCGCCATTAAGGAAGATTTCATAGGCGTAAAACTCTTTAACTTATTTAAATATTCCCATCATGTTTATCACCTAAAGCTTGTTTGGGTGGAGAGATCACACCAAACGTATTTTCCTCACCCACTAAGCCTTCTTTGTGCTCCAGTGTCTCCTACAGCGAGATTTCTTTTACGGATGATACTTCCTCCTAGAAATTGTTCTTTCTTATCTGTTCAAGATGTGCTCTCTCTCTTTTAGGGCTTGCCTGGAGCTGCTGGACCAAAAGGCTTGGGTGGTTTGAAGGTGGTTTGCTTGATTCATTTGCTTTATTAATTAATTGTATCATTTTTGATTTTCTTCAATCGTCAAGTTGGTTGGTTTGTGCACAGGGAGACGTGGGTCAAGGCGGCATCCCCGGAACAATGGGATCTGCTGGCAAAGCAGTAAGTGTGAGCGGTGCATGATGGGAACACCGGCTGCTTTTTGTCACCTTCCGTTGTGTCACTGTGTCATTTCACTGTCCCACCCCAGGGTGAGCGTGGAGAACAGGGAGAGCTGGGACCCGTTGGACCGATTGGTGACTCTGTGAGTAGATTTTCCTGCTTGAATTTCTACTGTTCTGTTTATTTGGTTGAATTGTTCATCTTATTCTTATCATTTTTTTCAATTCTCCCAAGGGAGCTGTAGGAGTGCAAGGTCCTGTAGGTCCAGCTGGCAAACTAGGAGCCAGGGTAAGTTATAGAGCTCAGATTAAGATGTTTACTTTATTTTGAAAATAAAGGCCTTATGAATACCTTAGGGTGTAAATGCAATGTTGATACTCTGAATGGAAGGAGGTGAAAAGGATGCACAGTCCTGTTGTTTCACTGGAGAGTCTCAGAGAATAGAGCCCGGGTATCACATGAGCTCTATTTTCACAGTAAGGGGAGACTAGTGAGCAGCGGGCTGAATGAGCTCTCTGTTCTCCTGGCATTCCTCAGACAGTCAGTGATCAAAGGGGGAATGGTGCACACAAACACGCCTCAAAGGAGAGTTATTTCATTATAACGCCGTGTTAACAGGTGTTATGCAATATGAAATTCATTAAAAATAAAGAGCGAATGACATTATTTTACTACTACTGCTGTGGATCTCCACATTCTTTGTATAACCCTGATTAGATGTGTTTATTTGTCACAGGGCCCCAAAGGTAACCCCGGACTATCTGGTCTCCCTGGTCCTCCTGGTCTGCCCGGGGTGAAGGGAGAGAGGGTAAGCAAACAGAAGATGCTCACTGTGTGTCTTTCGGGACGGTGTTTTCAGGATATGACGAATCACAAACGAGGACACGTCGACTGTGAGCAGAGCGGCATACTTTACAACGGAAGAGCAATCAATAATCCTCGAAGACGTTAAACACACAATCCGGGCTAAAAGCAACACAGTTCAAACTGGAGGACTGGCAATACATCACCGACTGTGTGACGGTGTACATGAACAGGCGTGTGATATCACTGCTCCGTCTACAGCACGACAGATCTGACTACAATCACATCTGTGTGTTATTTGACATGAATTCAGACTCACGGAGTAGAAGGTACTTTATCCGTTCCCTTGGGGAAATGGTTGCATGTAGGACAGTTTAAGACTCTTTCAGCTTTTTAATAGTGTGTAATATATATACTGATTTACACTGCTGGAGCTGCAGCTAAAAGAATAAGGCTTAAATATCATCATACATGCCATAAGAATACATTTAGAATACATTGATTTAAGATAATACACCTAAATAACTAATTATATTCAAATCTAAACATGCTCTAGATGGGGCAGTGATATCATAATCACATAGTGTGTGATTTTTTTAATTTACTTTGAGTCTGAATCGTGACTTCACCTTCTTTGTATTCGTTTAACGCGATTCGCACGCCGTTTGTAGCGCAGACCCCCGATCAGCTCCCTCTAGTGGGGACAAATAGAATACTCACACCACTGTCATGAACATTTAGCAAGTCAACTCCTTTGTTTTGGTTCATACAGGCAGAACGTGGAGAGCCTGGACCCAAAGGAGAGCAGGTATGAAATCATCACGCTAAATATTAATTCAGCCCCCTTCATCCTAATGCTGCATTCAAATGAGAAGCTTTGGGGTTGCTTTGAATAATTCAAGGATTGTGTGTTCACAGGGAACGCAAGGTGATGAGGGAAACCCTGGAGAGAAAGGGGATCATGTAAGTTGTTACATCAACACGAGTAAATTAACTTACTTGGACTGTTCAACGCTTCAGTGCAGAGGAGGATCTCACCAGAGTGCACTTGTCCTCTCATCCTCTGTGTTTTAGGGCGAGGAGGGAGAATCTGGAGCCAAAGGAGAGGTGAGTTCAAACTGATGAACCCGGAGTCTCAGGATTTCCCCGCGGTGTCCAACGATCGAGGATGCGCTGCAGCTTCGTACCATTTCTCTGGTCTCGTTTTTTTCCTGTCAAGGTCGGTAACCCTGGCGACACCGGCAAAAGAGGTCCCGAGGGAAGTCGAGGACAACCCGGCATCGAGGGGCCGCCCGGCTCGCCTGGACCGCGGGGCATGCAGGGGAACAGGGGTTCACCGGGAGTCCGAGGGTCTCAAGGCCCTGCGGTAGGTCCAAGAGGAAAACACAATATCTGTGGGAAAACAACACACTTAACCCAAACTCTGAGGCCTAAAAGTTTGGATTAAGTACATTCTCTTACTGTACATGTTTTACTTTCAAAACTCCCTTCCAATCTACTTATTTCCACAAAACCTCTACTTTTTTAAGTCTACTGAATATTTTTTTTAAAGGACATGCCATTCATAAATCCATGCACACTTTAATCTTCATATTCGGATGTCCTTATAATTTAAAACACATCAGACTATATCATCCAACTACATCAAGATGCACTGAAAAAGTTCTTTCAATAAAACAAGTCCCAGAATAGTTTTCTCCAAGTCTTTCACATGTCGTCAAAACAGGAAAGAGATACTCCAGAGTCTTGACATACAGCCAATGTTTCAGTAAAACCTTTTTTAAGTCATCTTTTTCTTTCCAGGGTAAAGAGCCCAGCGATCAGCACATCAAACAAGTTTGCATGCGAGTCATGCAAGGTAAGAACTGATAGGCCTTTGACCCCATTTATCATTCCCTTGTGCCTCATTTCATGACTTTAATCTTTCCCAGAATGCCTCATTATACAACCGCACACAGAGCCGCCCCTCCGTTGTCTCATTGATCTGGGTGGCTGTGGAATACTCGGAGGTTCAAACAAGGGACAGCCTAACCAAAACACGAAATGAGCTTCAGTCTCTGTTAATTTGATGGATGAAAGATCTCCCTCTGCGAGCTCTGGAAAATGTTTCTCTGAAGTCACAACCTCCGTTCTCTTCATTCTGTTGCTTTTACTGTACATCCTCACAACTCATCTCCTACACTCATGATTTTTTTATACCCGATATGCTGAAAAATTCATTTCACCTTCAGCAGACCGGCTCTCCTCCACTCCCTTGCAAGAAGCCTGGAAAAGAAATCTTAAAAAGACAAGAAAAAAAAAAAAAAAAGAGCAGTCAAGCAGCCACTACATGAATTTTCATCAGGAGCCAGAAAACCGGAATCTCAAGCGCAAATTGACCAAATATTGGATCCTTTACACCGTGAATGTAAATTTCCCGTCGCTGATTGCCTGAAAATAAAGAGTATTATCTTCTTTATGCTCAATTTCCAGCGGTTCTATAGAGAAAGGTTGAAAAACAAGGAGAGGCTCGAGGGATGTCGTGACCACGGTTTCACCTCGCTCCGCTTCACTCCGACTCCAGTACAAGAGTTGTTGGACCATCTCCTCCACGAGAGTTGCTTTGGGGGTTTTCGGAAATGAGCTCACTTATGCTGCCTCATGATTTATAACTAAGCGTTATGTATTAGAAAGTCCCCTGATGTCAGCTACCTCTGAACACAAAGAGTTTAATGCCCTGGTGCCTGTCACGCATCGGTTAAATGACATTTAAGTCCCTTCTCTTGTGCTCCAACAGAACAGCTGGCCCAGTTAGCCGCTAGCTTAAGGAGGCCGGAGATGGGCGTAGCTGGTTTACCTGGGAAACCTGGACCTCCGGGGCAAGCTGGTCCTCCGGGAGACAACGGCTTCCCTGGGCAGGGTGGAATACGAGGCCTTCCAGGACTCAAGGGCCCGCCGGGAGTTATTGGAATGAAGGGACCCAAAGGTAATGCTGTTTAGGGTTATGTGAGAGAAATTTATCAAAACAGTGGAATGCTTGTACACAAATATCGTCATTAATTACGTTACAGGTGAAATGGGAGACCGAGGCTCCAGGGGCCCCACTACACGAGGACCTAAAGGTCAGCCAGGACATCCTGGACTTCCTGGTGAGTAGATCCTGCCTTTGAAATGAGCCTTCTATCTTAAAGAGTTCAAAATCCACCTCAAAACAATATAATTTCTTACATTGAAATCGAGTTATGAAGGGGTCTATTGAAGGACAGAAACATTTCATTGGGTTCTATTTTGTGATCACAGGTGAGCCCGGCAAACCTGGCTACGGTCAGGACGGTCGTGACGGGCAGAGGGGACCTCCTGGTGTTCCTGGACAGTCCGGTGTACCTGGGCCCCCCGGCACAGCTGGTCCCAACGGTTACTGCGACCCGTCGGCCTGCAACCTCGCAGCGGGAGCCGCCCACCAGTCTATGGATGTGAAGGGACCTGCAGGCAACTAAGAGACACTCTGGCAGAGACAGAAAGACTGTTGGATTAGCTCCCCAGAGCCCACGATGTTTTTCACACTTCCTTCCCAGGGTCTGTGGTCGGTGAGGTGCCTTCCATCCACTCGTCTCGTGAACATGTGTTGTGCCAGCCACATCATCAGAAGGAGGCACCCTCTTCATAGAAAAAACATTGTTTATGATGCAAAAAGCTTGTTCTGGTGTTTTTCAACCCGAGTGATGTTTTGATATTTTCACAAAGGCGTGCTCACATTTCTGAGACGATGAAATGACCAGAAATGTTTATTTATCACTCTCCTTGTACGCCTGCATTCTCTGTTCTGTTCAACATTTGCAGTGTTCTTCAATAAAAGCTCCTCCACTTCCTCAGAGTATTTCAAATAACCACCAAACAAATCAGGTCTGTTTTAAGATGCCATTTTCAATTATTTTGTTCTGTTCTGTGCTAACGTACCAAAGATAAACCTGCTGAGACCCGCTCTTTAAAAATATGTCTATTATTATTATCAAAATAAAAAGGAGAAAGAGGATGAAAATGTCATCAAGTCTCACTGACTTCAGTTGAAAATGTTGTAAATCTGTAAAAAAAAACAAAAAATATGTTTAAAATGTGGTTAATTATATTTCCTACAAAACAACGTGATGTGAGATTTTGCCTCATTGTACATAATGACAACAGGGTGCAGTCGTGCATTTATAGGGATATATTTTAGGGATGAGGGAGACCCTCATTAATGTTACAAATAAAGAAAACAACACAACGTGTTTCATTTATTCTCTGCTCTTTGATCTCAATCGTTTTTCTGAAGCCTAGAATGAAAACAACGGCAGTTGACAAAAACACTCATGATCCATTTAGTAGCTGTTTGATCACATCACATGATCTTCATCAACAAATGGAGTTTGCCAAAAGAAATGTGTATACATTTTCCATTCACATTTCCATAACTGGGCGAAATCCACCTGCTGATAAAGATTATGTGATGTCATCGAAAGCTGCAGCTTAAAATAGATCTTAAGGTAAGTTTTTTTTTGTAAAAATCTGTTTCCAAGATCAAGAATTAACTTTGAAATGCAAAAATATCACAGAAGTTTACTCAGCTTCATTCAAAACAGCTTTTAAACATATCTTTGCATTATTAATTAATGTTTAACCATTTAAAGAAACCTCGGTCAAGTCTTTCACATGGTAACGTGTGATACAACTCCTTAAAAGGAGTTACCATTAACTTAATATTCAAAACATAATAAAAAGGAAACATGGAAAGCCGACTGTTCGAGCCCAAAATATAAGACAAGAAAAAGAAAGGACTGAATAGCATTTATTGCACACAAGTAAGGCAGGTGTCATTAATCAGTGAAAATAAAAGATGCAGCAAAGAAAAGTGTAAAATATAACCTCCGATACCTGGAAACCACATCAACACACCGGATCATCCTCCACTACAGGAACTCTACGACCACCATTCATTATCCAGCAAGTCGACTTACAGTCTGTTTCTACATTCACAAGAGGTTTCAATTGCTTTTTCTTTTTTTTCTCCCTCCAGTAAAAGGCAACAGTTTGTGTTGTGATTTTTTCTCTCCCAAAATAGCTAATCACGTAGACGTGTGGTGAACCAAGACTGAGGTAGATATTCAACCAACCAAAGAGTTTCAAAAAAGCACACATTAAAGTCCCACAGCACGACATGAGCTTGTAGCAGAGAGGAGTCCCAGCGGGGGGAGTCACGGCGAGAGGAGTCACAGCGAGAGAGGAGTCACGGCGAGAGAGAGGGGTCACAGCGAGAGAGGAGTCACGGCGAGAGAGAGGAGTCACGGCGAAATAGAGAGGAGTCACAGCGAAAGAGAGGAGTCACGGCGAGAGAGAGGAGTCACAGCGAGAGAGGAGTCACGGCGAGAGAGAGGAGTCACGGCGAAAGAGAGGAGACAGCGAAAGAGAGGAGTCACAGCGAAAGAGAGGAGTCACGGCGAGAGAGAGGAGTCACGGCGAGAGAGAGGAGTCACGGCGAGAGAGAGGAGTCACGGCGAGAGAGAGGAGTCACAGTGAAAGAGAGGAGTCACAGTGAAAGAGAGGAGTCACAGCGAGAGAGAGGAGTCACAGCGAGAGGAGTCAAAGCGAGAGGAGTCACAGCGAGAGGAGTCACAGCGAGAGGAGTCACAAAGAGAGGAGTCACAGCGAGACGAGTCAAAGCGAGAGGAGTCACAGCGAAAGAGAGGAGTCACAGCGAAAGAGAGGAGTCACAGCGAAAAAAGAGGAGTCACAGCGAGAGAGAGGAGTCACAGCGAAAGAGAGGAGTCACAGCGAAAGAGAGGAGTCACAGCGAAAAAAGAGGAGTCACAGCGAGAGAGAGGAGTCACAGCGAAAAAAGAGGAGTCATAGCGAGACGAGTCAAAGCGAGAGGTTTCACAGAAAGAGGAGTCACAGCGAGAGGAGTAACGGCGAGAGCAGCAGGCAGACACATTTAATCCAAGGGAACGTGGCGAGAGGCTGATCAGCTTCATAACAAGCTTATTTACAAGATTATATTATATGTGACAACAGGATCCACTTACATTACTGAAAACAGCAACAATAAAATATGTGGATGTATAAAACTGATTGTGAGTCCAAGCCTATCTTTAGATGCATAACAGCATTTGATTTGAATGATTCAACCTCATTTCCCCACTTAGAATAAACTGATTTTTAACGTGGAGCGATGGAAAAATGGCTGACGCCAAATTGCTAGTGAAGTGGGCTGTGACATTAGCGGCCATTTTGTGTCCTCCTCGTTATTATACGGTTTAGCTAAATTGAAGTCACAAACCGCCGCACATTAATATCAATTCAAGCTAAATGTAATACATGCAGAGTGTTGCTCTCATCAGTATCACCAAAAAAAAACTTAAGATCACATTAGTCTGCTGATGCATCCTCATTTGAATTTGGTCAAGGTCGGCGTTATTGTCTCCAAGGGGAACCCATTAAACCGAATATGAAAATTAGCATGATGAAAGGACAGAGGCCAATAGCAGAAGGGGATTTTATGTAGCCTATAACCCAAAGAAAGATTGTTTTCCCATTCACATTACAAGCAGAGAAAATAAACACGTCCAGCAGGGGGCTCTTTCAACTCACAAATGAAGTGGGCAGCAGACGTTTGACTCCATACACATCTGAAAGTAGACCCACTCACAGATACAACTCAGCAGAGATATAAAACAAAATACATAAAAACCAAGCCTGCATGCTGAGAAGAGAAAAAAAAAATGCAGTGAGTTACGATTTGTATGTGGAAGAGAAGCTTGATGACTTTCTATGATGTTAAGTATGATGAAGTAAAAACAGATCAGATACGGACAGAACCGCGTTTTCAACGGCACAAAATGTCAAATACACCCACAGAACTTCCCAAACATTAATCACAGCAGGACACTTAAAAGTAAGATTAAAGCCTTTGAGTCAAAGTCTCATTAAACAGTGCCCGAAATCAAAGCTCGAGGAAAATATATAAAAGTTCAATGTTTAGTGTGATTATAAAGTTTACTTTTTGGATGGAACACCCTCCCAAAAAAACTGTGCATCCCCTTCATCTGAATGCTGGGAACTTTAAGCTTTCTTAGAAGCAGAATTTCTCTGAGTTTTCTGGACAAGATCTATATAATCAGATGGCCTGTTTATGTGAAGTTGACTCAAAATCTTGTGACATTACTTGAGACCATGAAAATGTCTCGAACTCTTCTTACAACAAATAAAAGTCTGGAGACACCGGAAAAACCATAATGATACATAGTGACACACAATACAGGTCGGTGAGTGAAAAACCAGGATGTAGACCGCGATACTGTTAAAAACAAACGAGAAAGTTCAAGTACATTAAAAAGTAGACGTTAAACCCAAATAAGTCTGAATTTGTAGTGTAGTAGTCCGATTTCCTTTGTGTGGCTGAAAATCAAAAATATACAAATAAACCAGAGGAATCATCATACACAACACTATGTAAACAATAAATGTTAATAATCATCTCTCTCTCTCACACACGGATAACAAAAGTAAGAACCTTAATGTATCATTACATTGACAACTTGCTTATGTAATTATATTGTCAGGTCCCATTACATGCACCATTAGAAAGGAAGAAAGAAAAATCACTCATTCAACTCGTCTACAGAATAAACCAACAGTAAAAGGTGAATGTGAGGTCACACTCGTTAAATATGTAAAATACATTCTTACAAATCTGCCCTTGAAGTATCACAAACAGGAGTTTCAGACAAAAGCGTACGAGCTGTCGGTTTTAACTCTACAAACAGGAAGATGTCTTTATCAGCGATGACACCGCAGATGCTTTTAAATGATCATCATGCACGATGCAAATGTGTCATAAAAACACGTATTAATCCACCTTCTAGTACTATTACCGAATATCCATGCTACATTTACCACAATTACTACCACCAACATTTAATGCACTCTTGAAGAACACGCTTCGAATAAATAATCTGCTGCACTTTGGTTGCATAAGGAGTTTCAAAAATAAATAATTCTCACACTTTGAAACAAAAAAAGAAAAACAGTCATTCAGCTAATCTCTCTCACACACGCACACACACACACGCACACACACACACCTTCTTGCAGCACAATGGCTTATCTGAATAAGAACAGAAGAGTGAATAGACATGCCTATTATGGAGGCAAACGAATAATTAAGATCCTGTTTTTTTGACTTAACAGAACGTGATGAAACAAAGTCATTTCATGGACTTGAAAGACATAATGAGAGTTGACAAGGAATGCATTACATCACAGTAGGGGATGTGAAAACAATACCTTTAAAGTACAGCATTGCAGAAAAAAACAATTCCATTCTAAAAACAAAAACCCAACAACGCAGACTGCATCCAAATGTAATTGTGTTGTGAAGTAAAGAGGTCAGTTGTGAGTCTGAAACGAGAGCCGAGGAAGCCGTTACATACAGCGAGGCCGTCCTTCTCCTGCTCTGTGGAGCCGGACGTCCGTGTTCGAAGCCGCTCCGTGAGGTTTTACAGGGCTGGAAGGAGACAGTCCCCGGGGTCACATGTCCCAGGAGGTCCACGGGGCCCCGGGGAGCCCGGAGGGCCCGGAGAAGTGTTCCCAGGAGGGCCTTGACAGAGAGTTAGACATTATTAATTCCTACGCCGGGCTGCACTTCATCATCTTTCAGCAGAGTGACGTACCGGATGGAAGTACACAGTAATATATGGCGTGTTTTAATTCAAAAGGCTACGGTGTACTTTATATCCAGCCCAGATATTTCTGCTGCAGCTACACCAATAAATCAGCCTGATACATCGGCCGATATTAGCTCATTGCAGAAATAATGTCAAAAGTGTGTGTGTGTGTGTGTGTGTGTGTGTGTGTGTATCAGTGAGGATACATTGCAGTCGAGAAATGCCAAACCAGAGGTCATTTAAAAATAGTGCTACCAGACGTTCAAGAGTCACATGACGCAGCTCGTCAGCGCTCCAAAACGTCAAACTATGACCATCGACTTGTGCACGTGTCAGTCACCACATGTCAATATACGCCTGCTACACGCATAGTGTCCTTTCAAAATAAACTTCCGTCTCTACAGGAAGTTAGGTTGAGGCAACAAACCCTTAGGTTTAGGAGCAGAGCGTGGGCGGCGTAACCTTCTAACGACTGGCGTTATTAAGCAACGGTGTTTACTTTTCGTGTCACATGGGGCCTGCATAGCAGTCGCCTGTTTGTTTGACACCCCCACCCTCTCTCCCTCACTCTTTAAGCCACATCTGTTGCTCTGCCCATGATGCAGCGAGTGGGTGCATCGCATACAAACACTCACACGCTAAACGAGCATCTGCATCAGACGGCGAGGCGCACTGACTAAGCTGCGTTATGTGACGCCTTGGAGACCAAAGGCTGACGAGTCCCTTAACGTGGCTTCAATGCAGTAAAATCTTTAATTTCACTTGAATCAGAAAAACAGAAAGTACATTTTCCCTTATTCTCTAAAATGGTCATAACGGCGGGTGAGACGTTAGTATCCCATGTTACTTAGCAACAGGTTGCTGGAGCGGCATTGCAGGCCACATTGCTTCGTTGTCTTTCATATACCGTCCAGACAAACACTATAAAACAGCCTCCACTGCAGTCCAATATGAGGGGTAGCAGTAAGAAAAAATACACACCGAAACAGAGGTTTGCTGAAAAATGGATGTGAAATGAAAAAAAGTGATGAAGTATGAAATTATTTCATTAATTTAAAGCTAATTTGATTAAAACAGGGCAATGTTTCATAATTTCCCCTGTTGTAGAATCATCATTCAAAACACAAATTGACAATTTTCATTTAAGGGGAGCGACCTCAAGAGTGGGAGTAACAAAAAAAAGAATCTGAGGAAGGGGAATCGCTTATTAATTAATAATTGGAAGTGATGAAAACGGCAGTGATAAATTGTCAACTGATTCTAAACTTTGAGATTTAATTTGACACAGTGTTGCACTGATAATCAACTGTCAACCAATCATCATTCACAACACCAATAACAGCATGGCCAAAATGTCAAAAACCACGCCCACTGACTCAAACCCCACCATCCCTCCATCTCACTCCTCGCTGATAGGAAACGACTTTGCAGCTCCGGAAACTACTGATCCAGTTTGCTAGCGCACCCTGGGGTCCTTCGACCTCCCTGCAGCTAGGAAACTTCCCAGGGGGAGAAGGGGGGCTCAATCAGCTAGAATTCAGCAAACCCCAAGTGGCAGGGGTCACAGCAGACTGGTGACCAGCGGCAGAGCTGGGTCTGGATCAGACCGCCGGGGGCCCCAGACATTAGTGGGGGAGTGAATTAGAGGTGAGAAAGGACTCACCCACTCAATTTGAGTGAAACAGTTAAAGGATCCGGGACGGTCCAATCTGCTGTCTGAGTGACTCTGCCTCCTCCAGCGCGAAATAGGATTTCTATGCTCCGGGGGATTCTGACTCAATCGACTCAAGTCACTGGTAAACTCGGATCAGTTTCATGAGTACCTCAGAAGTCCGTGAGCTCGCACCAGTAGCACCAGTAGCACCAGTAGCACCAGTAGCACCTCTAGTGAGGAGTAAGGAGCTGCGAGGGGGAACAGTAGCACTAACACTAATAACAACTGTATGCTGTATACATAATGTCAGTTGGGTGTTGATTATCATTGCTAACCAGTTTCAAATGAACAATTAATGAAGTTTATTAAGTAAATTGGTAATTTACTCCATTTTTCACATCCATGTTTTTATCACTTCCATTATGAATTCATTAGCATTTCCATCACTTCCCTTTCTTCAATTATTTTTTTGTGACTCCCATCCTTCATTCCCATCCAAACCGCTTTCCTTAAAAATGATAAATGGCAATTTTGTGTTGCTGAATGATAAATGTTTAATGTAAGACGGCGAAAATGATGAAACTTGGCTCCGTTTTCATCCCATCATGGCTGTTTTAATCTAATCAGCTTTCAATAAATCAAATCACTCGATACTTTATCGCTCCATTTTTCATTTCGTATCCATTTTTAACGGCTCCATTTCTCAATTCACGTGCATTTTCATCACCTCCATTTTTATCAATTAATTAGCGTTACGTCCACCCCTCATAGTCCGGCCACGGGATTGTCCGTTCCATCAGTCAGACCGGCAGCAGCTTGGGGGAGCCCTGTCTCCTCTGCGGTTCATACAAAAGGGAATCACAGGAACGGCCTTGTCCTTTTCCTGCCTCTGAAAACACGACGTGCCCTTTTCATCACCTGCTTAACTGCACACAAACTGTCCAAAGCACTGCGGTGTTGTGCAAAGCGGCACTATATGATATATACTACAGGCAAGCAGGACTTCACCATCCAGGTCTATCAGGGTACAAAGGGTTGATGTCAGTCTCCATGAACCTGGAGGTGGTCCCAGGTGGAACCTGCTCTACAAGGAAGGGGTTGCAGGCTCATCATGATGGTGTTGGTTAATAAGAATAATCTTGCGTATTACAGGAGCTACAGTAAGAACCAGAGCAGTGGCCCGGCACATTCCCACTGTCGCAGTTTGTTCAACTTTCTAACTTTTTCCTGGATCCAGCTGAAGTGTAACCCCCAGCAGTTGTACCCAAAGGTACCCCCCCCCCCCCCTCGAGATGATGTCTTTCAACAGCCACGATTTGTCCTTTTCAGATGAGCTACAGCAGAGCTCCCTTTGCCCTACACATGCATTATGCACATATAGAGTTGGACGGGTGACTTTAGGTTCAGTGATATACTCCTGCTGTCACAGGCTGGAAGTCAAGTGGTAATCTCACTTCTCATCGCTCCGCCGGGGGTATGAGGAGTTATTTTTTAGTTCACAGGAGCAGGGGACAAGCTGACATCTTCCGTGGTGTGTCAAGTAAAACTTTTTGCTCAGGACAACACCAAGCGGGGGTTTTACTTTACAGAGTGGATGTCATTGCTCCATCACTGCAGCATTCTCTCCCCTATTGTGTTTCCCTGAGTTTCCCTGCTGAGTTTTTCGAAAAACATAATGCCATCTTAAGAGTTTATCTCCAGCGTGCTCAGATATCAAATGAAGGCTGAAATGGAATTGGAGATCGACACGACGTTCTGATGTGGTGAGATACGCTACACTTGCTCGGTGGACGGGTCAGAAAACCTGATAAAAAGTGGCGGATGTGAAGGGCTGTCAATGCAGCGGCAAAATGTGGAATAATCGAAGCATGACCGCGCCTAACCCAGAGTGCTCTTTTATTCAGGCACAGATGCTGCACTTAGTATATGGCTGATGGTTATTGAGTGGCAAAACATCATTCAAATCAATGTTGTCTTTAAACTTTGACTACATTGGCTTCCATTTAGAGATGCTTTTTTGAATGAAAGTCTAATATTCGCTTTGCTTTTAGCTCCGAATGACCCTTTTTCACTCTACACACAGTGATTTGATGTTTAATATAAAACACATTAATGGGTGTCACTTTAGGTTATAGCTTTATAAATATGCTGTGCAGTGAATGAGAAACCTCCAGTGGAAAGCAAACCAGCATGAAACACCAGTCCAATGTCAGTCATCGTACACACTGAGACGCCTCTTACCTGGTGGCCCCGTAGACCCCGGCTCTCCTGGTAACCCCAGACCAAGCTGACCTCGTTCCCCTTTCTGACCCCTGTAACCTGAGGACAGACAACACACTGGCTTAGCACACACACACTGCGAAGGTGAAGCAGAACCGTACGGCGTCATGTTCACGGAGTCTGGTGGCAAAGTTAGTGTTAGATTAGTTAATGCCATAACATCCGTTCAAATCCAAGATGAGAACACACTTTCACAACCTTTATATCTGTCCAGGGACGCTTAGATTCTTAGCTTCTCAACGGCATCGAGCCTCCACGCATTTTGAGAAAAGAAGCTGGTTGATGTAGGAACAGGCTACTCTGGATTCCAACTTTCAATCCCGAGCATTTGAATAAAAGACTGTCAAAATGGAAATCATCTTTAGTGTTTGAAAGGAGGAGGCGTTGTACAGCTCTCTGTCAACAATGGGGCCACAGGCACATGACTTTAAAGAATCGAAAACAGAGTAAAGAGGCTTTTTTTTTCCAAAAACGCAGGTCAGATATGTGGGTCACTAAAAGGCATTCAGAGAGAAAATTATTCTCCATTTTATAGAAAACAAACAGATGCAAAAGACAATCATGTCTATTCATGAAAAGTTGATTCACTGGGAGAATATAAACATGTATAAACTTGTGTTTGGCCACAGAGAGAAAACTAGATCATCTCATGTTGAAATGATGTCTTTTCTATGATGGCGGATGGTTGAATGGAATGATTAACTCAAATATGAAAAACAAGCAGAGATGAGCACAAGTACATGCCTGTTTTGAAAAAATAATCAAGCCAGCAAGCGCAATGCTTATAACAATATTGTCACAAACTAATATTATTCAAAGGCTTTCTCACTCCATGCAAAGCCTGCAAGTCTTTGCAGTTCAAAACATCAGCATACAAGTAAGAATTTGAGGGACTGTGAAAATATTTCCCCATGAGGCACTTAAAGTAATGGAGTCTCAGGACCAGCGGTTGCATGGAGTGCATCAGAAACATTGACAGGAGTATCAAGCATCGCACCGCCTGGCCCAAAGGGGAAACGCTTCAATGCTTACATGTCAGAGAAATCTCAGGAAAAAAAAAAAAAAAAAGGCTTGTGAACGCTCCAAAAACAGAGTCTTAAAGAGAGAAGGGTCTAGCCACACGTTGTCGCAATAATGAGACTTCTTTCAACACTCACAGAGCCTGGGGCATTCATTCAGGACGGAGACGATCCATGGAGAAAAGTGCACTGTACCTTAAGCAACAACAACAACAAAAAACTACACACACAAGGCAATAGGCTTGGGTAGCTGGATTGGTGTACTCTGATAAATCGAAAATGCCATACTGCGTCTGTTCTTGGTTGACATGTGTTTTTTCTCAGGGCACTAATGGACAAAATGCGTTAATAGAAAAATAATTGATAGGATTGCAGTCTTGCACCTGTTGTACAATGTTGTAAACAGAATTAAGAGCAACATCTATTCATGCTTTGCCTTAGAAGAAAAACATAAACACCTTCTTTGAGCAGCTGCTCCATCAAAGACCAAATACGGAGGGATATTTACTGATATTTTCCAGCACAACGCAGGGAAGTGTTTACAGCCAGGTTTAATAATAATAAAAAAAACAAACACTTTGGTTTCAGTCAGTATTAATATACAGAATGCACCAAAATACAAAATTAAAAATGAATGTTAAAACAACAGAAGTAGAGTTTATGATATGCACTTAAACATAATGATTAACATCAGTGAGTTTGTTCATTAGACTCTCAATGTAAAAGATGATTATAATGATAAATGAGCACTCAATTACAACACAGGGGAGGGGAAAAAACAACGAAAAAGAAATGATGCTCTTCAGCATGCGTCCTTATGGGTATTCTCTAACAGCTTGAGACTTTCAGTCATGTGAAATCAAACCATGAGAGGGAAAAAAAAAGAGAGAAAATAATTCAACAGAAGGGTTATTTTTCTCCATCAGCAATTCATGTTGGTGTACTGGAGAACAAGTCAAGTTGGATATTCCAGAGGAGCACAGTCTCCAGCAGAGGACGACGCGAAATAATGAGGAAATATTACCCCAAACTCTCTCTCCAGCTGAGTGGAGGCACAAGTCAACAAAGAAAACGAATAGAATGATGTTCAAGAGGAAAAAAAAAAACTTGTTTAAAATAAATATTTATTGCAAAGCTGCATTAAGAATCACCTATAATAAAAAAAAAACACTCTTTGGAAGCATGAAAAAATAAACCTATTGAAACCAAATCCAAGACATGTGTAACGCAAATGGCATTAACACAGCACACATATTTTAAAGTGGAGTAGTTGCCAACTTTAACTACATTATTCATGAATGAAAGCAGCATTTTGGATTATAGCAGTGGGTTAAAGTGTAAGTGGTCTTGAATAATGTGAGGTAGATACGAAGAGAAAGGCCAATGCAGCGGTGCTTTGATCTGCACCAACAACACGTAACACACTCCTCCTCTTCAAAAGTTAAGACACTGTAGTTCTGCTGCTACAATACCGTTCTAAGCAGGTCTGAGGTATAAAGCCTGACCAGTAAACCATTAGTGCTGTATGAGCAGTCAGAAAGTTGTATCAGTTTGATAAAGGACGTCCACCCTCTTCCCTGACTATGCTCCTTTTCTACTTTAAAAGCTTTCTTTCCTGGAGTGAGGTATCAATACTGTGGCTCTTTCCTGTCCAGACTGATAAGACTTTCTCTTATTCACAGCCAATTCTTCGTTTGTCTTCATATTTCCCAGAGAGCCGCTGTGCACCACACTCCTGGCCTTTCCTCTGCTTCCCGCCCCTCAGTCTGCATTGATATACGGGTCTAAGCAAGAGAAAAATACCCATGAATCCCTACAAAATACATGTGTCAACCTATATTGGTGCCCCCCACCCCAATCCAGCCCCAATGTTCCATCCCAACTCTGTATATTCAGAAAAACATCTTTAACTGGAGGCTGCTGCGGTTCACTCTGCATTGTTAATGCCAACCTGCAGCGTTGTGTATACAGCAGTAAATGCTGCCTGCTTTGAGTCTATGTGGTCCAGCATATGGTAGTTGGGCTAACTGGCACATTTAAACACCAATGAGGCGTACACATATGGCGTGGTAGTGTAATCACTTTCATTAGACAAAGGGTTCATTTAGTGTCTCTAGTTTTAAGCACTCAAAGGTTCGGAGTGTGATGTCTAATTCATATTTTAAAGGAAAATGTTATTTTTCTGAGGTGGTGTTAGCGTCCAGCAGGCTGGCAGCCTGAGCTCTCACCATGAGGACCAGGGGGTCCGGCCTCTCCTGGCGGTCCTGGTAATCCATCTTTTCCAGGAGGTCCTGGAGGCCCATGGAATTGTGAAGCTAAAATCCCTGCAGGTGTCTTCTGCAGCACGGCAGCGCTCAATACCTTCTCTACAAAGGGAGAAAAATAAGATTCACATTCAGAACCGAGAAAACAGACTTAAAGATGGCTAGAAAACATGAAAAATGTTTTTTTTTTTTTACCTTCTAAGACCCGCAATACTTCATTCCTGATGAGCACTTTGAGTTCCTCCATGAAACGGGGATTACCCTGCGTGTGCGGTGGGGAGGAATACAAACATCTTTCATTCATCGTATTCAATTGACAGCAGAGGAGATTATAGTTATTATCACTGAATGGAAATCAAAGTGATGCCTGACATGACCTAACGCAACCAAAAGACCTCCACTACACAGTTTGTGGAGACCGTGTCCGTGTTGGAAACGATGGCAGTGAGAGGAGATTACCGCTGAAATGGTTCTTTTCAACTATTGTGTCACAAGGACACCTTTATAGTGACTGTATGTCATGCTGTTTGCCCTGCATTCACCTGCCTGATCACTGACCCTCTTGTCTCCTGTTACCCTCGTCTGCCCTGCAATCACCTCATTCCCATCATCTAAGCTTGCCCTTCCCCACGTCCACACCTGGACCTCATTATCCTCATCAGCCACTCATTCTTATAGCAGCCCAGCTTCACCAACCCTCCGCCAGATTGTCTAGCTTCACGCCTAGCTATCTGGGGTTCTGTAGCCTGGCCAGGTTCTGCCAGTCTGATTATTGGTTCGAGGTTTTGGCTTATCCCTCCTGCGTTTAGTCTGCCTGCCTGCATTTTTTTTTTTCAGACTGATTAAAAGGATTTCGGATACTCAGTTGCTTCTGAATTTGTGCTTTAGGGTGCTGTGCTTTCTGAGTCGTTACACTATTCAGTGAAATCCCACCTTGCATTATAATATCACATCTGCGCCTCACATCCAGCTAGAAATAAAATGGATATTATGACTCTATAAAGAGAGTTCTTTGTGTTACTTTCTGTCCAAATCCGTAGTAATGAACTCTGCGATCTTCTCACTAGATCTCTGTGCTCCTAAATATATAAACACACATGTCCTGTCACTCAATCATCGTTAGATTTCCAGGGTAACAACGGCAAATAATAGTAGTCTTTCCAAACAGCTTCCATCTCGGCTGCGAATGTTATGTAACTGGCCGCGTATGTGTAAAATGTGACACACGGAGGTGTTTTCACTGCTCCGCAGAGCTCAAGGCACGCCCACATATCTGTCTTTCTCTGTCTCCGTATCCCTCCCTCTCTGACCTTCTGTTGCGCCTGGATGCGGAGTGGGAAGCATAGAGCTGAACGAGAGCAGCAACCTCCCTTGTACAGCCTTTGTTTGATGTTTCATGCAGAAATCTGTAGCCGCACCGTTTTCCATACGGGGAACGAACTAGTTACACAAGCTCAGGGAGGAAGTAGGCCGATAAAGGTTTTAATCATCGTGTTATCGGAGGTATCTGCAAATGTACAACTTACTAAGGACTCTACATCCAAATGTCCTGGGGAACCAGTATCTCCTTTTTGACCCGGTAGTCCGATCTGTCCATTCGGGCCAGAATCTCCATTGCGACCCCTCTCGCCTTGAACGCCTCTTTCTCCAGGAATCCCTGGATCGCCCTGCAGCGAAGAAGCCCAGACATGTCTCAGCATACAGGACAAACCATTAAGATATGGTTGAAAACTACATTTTCCTGGCTGGCATAAGCTGCATCACAGCGACTCTTTCCCAGCCTGACTCATATGCAGCGTTATCACTTAACATGCTGTGCAAGCTGGCCTATTTGTAAGTGTCCAGTCAGTCACCTGTCCTAAGGTTCAGTTGGCAACTATAAAGCTAAAAGCCTCCTTTTGCATTCTCTATTTGCCAAAGATTACTGCGTAATTGTGACAGAGCTCTTTAATTTTGCCACGCTAATACAAAAGGAAACTGCACCGAGTGTTAAATGCCTTTTATCTAGTGCTTACATGCTTGTGGGGATTAGTCATATTTGTGCTGAAGTGAAGACTTTCATTACTATTCATCAAAACCTTCTTTGTGCATTATAGTCTGAATCCTAGGAACAGCTTCTTTTGAGGAAAACAGGAATGAGGTTGCTTACACGTTCTCCTTTGGATCCTCTGTCCCCTGTTGTGCCTGTAGATCCCTTAGAAAAATCAGATACACATATTTTAAGGCTTTGTTGTCATAAAATAAAAAGGTAAAGGAGTAACATCTATATGAGCTTTTCCCCCACCACAAAGTACAATAGTAATATAGTCGTAGTATGGGACAAACTCACGACTTTTATCCAGGAAACCAGGGTTTGAGTCCTGTGAGAAGCTTAGTTTTACACCAATTAGTTGACTTATTATTTTTTGTTTTGTTTTTGTCATATATAAATATTATATTCTGTCTTCAGTCTCAGTTTGGTAAGGTTTAGGCAACACAACTACTTAGTTAGGTTTAGGAAAAAAAACATAGCCTACAGAAGGCTAGACATACACATAAAGTCTAATGTGTGCCTGGTTTTTGGTGCAAAAGCCTTGTTGGCTATGGACACCTGGGTGTTCGTCTCTGTTGCTCTTGCTATACACACACTGTAAATAGCCACATTGGCTATTCTGCCGGGGTGCAAATAGCAAACAGCTTCCGACACCTGGGTGCTAATCTGTACATATGAAACAGAGATTTAAACCCACCTATTAGCATTTTCTTCATATCTTCTCTAGACATTTCTGTTATGTTGCCCGAAGAAAAAAATGTGAGCAAGCTTTTCTTGACTTGACTTTGAGAAATGTACACTTTTCAGATGGCTGTGCATTGATTGCTTCTTACTCAGCTCAGATGCATTGCTTGTATAATATCTCCCTGTACGGTGTTTCACCTTCTGCAATGTCACGGCTTCTCTGCATCACTCCTGGTTTTCTTTTTGAGTAATATCTGCTTTCCCACCAGCTGTCTCTACTGTATGGAGGAGCTGGGAGAGAAAATACCTGTCTTTGGCTTCGTGTCACAACATCCTGTGTCTTCCAATCCCTCCCTGTCACTCCTCATTGCATCCCTTTACCCCGCTCACAGCAATACCCATGGGAGCACCTTTGTATCAATTTCCTGCTGGATTACAGGAGCCATGCAAAAGACAATCTGGCATGATGTGGTTTTAAAACGGGCATCTCTTTGTGGTGCTGTTCTCCCCTGCCTGCTTTAATCTGCAGTACTCTGTATTCCCCAATGCCTGATGGGAGGCTTAAATCTATCATCTTGCCCACTGAAATGTGCTTCCCTGAGCATTACATTAAACCTCAAAGCAGTGTGTAGGGAGTCTGGGTGGAGGAGCAAAGCCACCTGCTAGATGGCACTGTTGCCCCATCAAAATGTCAGGCACTTTTGCAGAAAGGAATGGGGATAAGACCGTATAAGGGCTTTATGCGCTGCTGATATTTCGGTGGAAGAATATTAACTGATAATAATAAGCAAACAATGAACAGTTGGGGTTGTCATTAAGGTGAAAAGAAATCAGCAAAACGGCAATAGTCAAACCAGTTCGGTATTGAACTGTATAATGTATTAGTAATGGGAATTCATAGCAGATCTGTTCTGCATGCTGTAAGCCCATTCTTTGTGATTATGAATTAAATAGTGCATAATTGATTTGATCAGACACTTAAACGTCGCTGCCGTGTTTGTTTCCATTTTAGCTAGGTTCATCGGGCAGGAAAATGCATATTTAATCTAAGTGTCTACTAGCCTCTTTTACAAACATTTTATCATTGCCTGAAAAAATGAACTGTATAATTAGAGTAAAAAAAAAAGACTAAGTCAACAAAGCCTTAAATCTGCAGGATTTCATTTAGTTTTAATCGTTAAAATCTCAAATATGCAAATAGGTTTAATGCACTCAGGATGCTGTAGCTTGGGGTGGGTGGGTGGCGGGGATGCAGGATGGGGAGGGGGGGGGGGGGATAAAAATCTGCTGTGCCATCTTTCTGTAGCTCGGCTGATGTAAAGTACTTTCTATAAGGGGATTTGCAGCGTATTCGCACAACTCACCTTGTATCCAGGAGTCCCATCTTTTCCAGGTCTCCCCTGCTCAAGGAGTGCAACACAAACAAAGACATTTTGTATCAGCTCCCACCTTCGATTGGATCAGCACTGTTGCACTCCTAGTAATCTCCACAGTTAATGAGATATCTCAACCAAGGGATAATGATCCTGATTGCTGTGCGAACACTGTTCCATTGTGCGCTTACAGGGAAAATTACAGAAACCATCTCTGATGGTAATTACATAGAGGGTTGTAATCAGCTGCAGGACAAGCGATCGCTAACATACATTTTTAACCATATTGTCCTTGAATTATGTTCCATAGAATGGTAAAATGCTAATAGTAAGGGGCAGTGTGTTATTCAAAGCCCTACTGTATTTCCAGTTTGGACATTACTGAAAGCAGTTGTGATTATATAGGGAGGAGCAACAGAATTCATGTAGCATCCTTACAGCAACACCTTGGAGTCCCTCGGGCCCCGGGAATCCTGTCTCTCCGAGCGGCCCCCGCTCACCCTGTCAAGGAAGAGAGGCAGCCGACGTGTCAGACGGCTGTGACAAAGGAATGACACGTGGATTGACAGCTCAAAGAGAGTAAGAGGCTGAGGCTCACCGGCTCTCCTGGGATCCCTGGCTCTCCACGAGTCCCGGGCTTCCCCTGTCAATCACAACATAGGCAGAGAACAGACCGTGTTTGACAGGTCCTCAATGGTGTCGTATCTACAGCACCTCTGCAACCTCCCGTTTAGAATACACCAGCCAGAATACTAGAACTTCACAGGAAGTCCACTGAACCGACATCAGGTACACATCCGAGTCATTCGTCAAAGTAGTGTTGTGTTATGGCACTTCTTCTTTTGATGGTTGTTATTCTGTGTGCTTTGTGAAATATCATCGACTTGTTGCCAGCAGCAAACTTAAATACATAGATGATACATCAAGCACGAGTACGAGTTGACAAAAATAATCTCAAAATATATATATACTTACTGGAGGGCCTTGTATCCCGTGTGGACCAGGCAAACCAATATCACCCTGAAGGAAACATTGCAGAAGTGTCAGACATACACATAACACAAAGAATACACGTACAGTAATCACTGTCAGAAGCTGCCTAAACCTGCGTGGAATGGATGAATGGATCCTGGGCTTCTTGCTGTTTTGGCAAATGCAATGCAAAAAAGCCTAAAGGCTAAAAACACAAGTCTTTACTTTGAAAAATCACAAATATGGATTTATAATAAAAGACATCCTTATGAATTTAAGTCTCTTTCATATTTCACCAACACTTTGCATATGTCATACATTTGCCAGAATTCCTCTAAAGGATAAATTACTCACTCTGAATGTCGCAGAAACCTCCCCCAACACACACTCAGTGGCAACTTTTACATGCATATTTAGATGTAGGAAGTTGCTTGCAGGGCTAGCTTTGTAGTTGTGCAGCTGGAGACTATGGATGCTTCGGCAACTCAGTTTTGACAAATCGCTGTACTATTACTGGAATATCCAGTTCAAAGATCTTCCTTCAGTCCTTACTTTAGTCAATATTTGAAAAAAAAAAAAAAAAACACTGAATTGATTGAATTTTGAATGTGATTATTTCCCCTTAAGTTGACTCATGTCTTTCACTTTTGCTTTTTTTTAAAATAGTTTTGTATCTGGATATCTAATTTCCTACTCTTTAAATCCTGAAATGAAAACGAAGTAGAGAGAAAGCACTTCCCCTCACTTTCAGGTTAGGTCATGAGACGCTTCTCTGGGCCCGATACCGTTGCTTACCTTGGCACCGGGTAGCCCTTCAAGCCCGGGTAATCCCATGGCCCCTGGTTCGCCCTATGAGAGAAAAACACACCGACCGCTGTGTCAAGACAAAGAAATCACTACTTCTATTGACTAAGGGTTGTTAGTGATGATGCATGAGGCTATTTCTGTCTGTTTGGTGATGAGCTACTAGAAGGTTAATGGTATCATTATAATGCCGTACAGGCAAGTATAGATCAAAACTACATAAAGGCAAACATTAAATTCTACAATTCCATCTCTCCTCTTGATATCCTTGGTTAATATAATTCCTTATGTGTCAATATGAAGATAATCCTAAAACGACAATACTTCAACCTGAGTGAATTATATTGTATGACCTATTGCGCATGCCGTCACACCTTGTAGGCTAAAGCTTCTTTAAAAAAAAAGAGCTCCATTTGACAATCACACCAGACTTGGTTTTCTGCGCTAAAAATAGAGACCCATTCCCAGTACTCGAGCAAGTGATGGCCTCTATCTACCTCATCTTGCTCAAGCTGCCATGGAGAAATGCCATTACACAGACTAGAGGGGCAACCGGCGCTGACATAGACGGATTGTACAGGTAATTGTCACACATGTAGATTGTCATGAATAAGCGAGTGTGACTAAGGGAAGAGTGGGCCAGCCAAGAGGATCAGCTGTGAGACGGATTGGGGCAATTCCACCACAGCACTGGAGCCGCTCACACAATTTATTAAAATGTCAAATTAGCATCCTGGTGAAAAATCACCGTGCAACAAAACAATAAAAAATGCAATTGGCCCTGTGAGAATAAAGAATTCAAGTTGATGGCGTTGAATTGTTTCCATGTCTGCGTGGATTGTTTTCGGGCATCAGTATGGGGGTTGGGGGGGTTGGGGGCATTTGAAGTGCAGGGAGAGTTCATATGTTCCCACTGGCAAGACAATATGGTACAACAGTTTCATATTTGCAGGAGACATGATCATTTTTTCGCTGTGTGTTGGAGTTCTACTGCGAGTGGTTAAGTGCTCAGGCTTGAGGGTGTATTGACTTATGCTGCAGAGAACCACAGCGACAATGATGGAAAGCAACTGGAAACTCTGAATTGTCTATTTTTTGGGAGGGGGGGGGGGGGGCAGCGCAAAAAACATATAAAAAAAAAATAGCCAAATATTTCATACAATATATATTCCAGAATGAAAAGCTTCAACTCACAGCAAGTCCTTCATCTCCTTTGGGGCCCTTAAAAGGGAGAGGGAGAGAGAGAGAGAGAGAGAGAGAGAGAGAGAGAGAGAGAGAGAGAGAGGGAGAGGGAGTGAAAAAGGACAGATTACTCCCATGAACGCAACAACCGCTACTGTTCCAATCATAAATATAGTCTGAAATGACATGTGGCTACTGTATGTTAGTGCCATTAAAATTTATAGCATTCATTATTGCTTCTCTTGTCACACATTGTCTGTCTGTAAATCATGCTTACATCGTGTTGTAGGAGACTGTTTTCCCAAGTTTTAAAATGCTTAGGATCATATAATCCAGTCTAGCTATCACACGTGATTTAAAACACTGGTCATGCATGTTTACATTTTTAATAAGTAATCAGTAAATTTGGTCTCTTGCCCCTGTTAACACTGATGAAGCTGCTCTCCTATTGGTTGCTCCAGAGCAGCTGCGGGGCTGTGATGGATGCAGTACAGGGAGAGGCAAGCTGTGGTTCATGTGCATTGTGTGCTGGGGATATTGGAGTGTCTATTTTTTTTTTTTTTTTTGTCACCACCTTAAGTGTTGGTGGATGGATCTCTGCAGGGCCTGCGTGAATGAATGTCTCCCAGGAGACTGGACGAGATTACAAACTGTCTGATAAGGCGAGGCAGGGGGAGCTGATAAGCAAATCGGGTCACTTCAGTTTGGCACCGTGCGGAACAACTGAACTCCATTTCACATATCAATGTTGTTGTGTCTTCCCGGGGTGGGCCGGAAACACCTGTTTGAGAGTCAAGAAGCCTCTCGGCCTTCACCAACTACCGGCTCTCAATGAACATGATTGACTGCGATAGGGCCCTCGGTAACTGAGATAACACTGGAGGGTTGGTCAGGTCATTTGTTATTCAGCTCTTCCAGGTTCTGATCAACACGCCTGTCTGCTTGTGTTTTGTCCGTAGTATAGTGTAAAGGATTTGCTTCAGGCATACAAAAGATTTTGCTTACTGGAGCACCAGGAGGTCCTAAAAGAGCACCACCGCTCTGAAAAGAGATGGTTTTCATGTTATGGCTATATTTCACAACATATTTCAACAACAAGCTCAGATGATGTGTACGATATGATTGATGGCACTATGACGATCATCTCAATGAAATTAGTTTAAGTCATCTTAACAGTTTTTACCTGCAGCTTGTACAGACTGCTCATCCCGTTGCCCTCCACATAGGGAACACCCTGAAACACAGGCAACAGTAAATCAGACCTCTCCTCTCAGAGACTCTGTGTTTTAGGCACCAAGAGTCTTTACAGGAAAAAACGGTACAGTCGGTCTGGAGCGGTTATACACTGTTGAGCACTTAGAAGCTACAAGAGGGAGATCAATAGCTCATTTGGTGATTGCAGAAAGAGAGGGAAAGAGTGTGCAAGAGAGTGAGAGGTGTAAAGCAGGGGAAAAACCATATAACAGTAGACTTAATCATCCCTGCGCCAGCGGTTATTCGGAAAACAAGAGTGTTTGAGAAATACAAAAGAGCCCTGTGATTAAAAGAGATGTGGGGTGTGAGAACCAGGTAGTGGGCAGTATTAGAACATAAAAGAATGTTTTTCCGATGATAGATTGGTAGAGGGCAGCTATTGTAAATGTAGAAGGAGTCAAGGTTCTCATTTAGAAGCAAGCGGATGCCTGTGCCCTTTTCAGGCCACTGAGCCATCCCCTGTCCTCCCAGACTGCAGTTTATGAGACCAGGGTGTGGGGGGGGGGGGCACGGCAGGTTCAAGGGGACGGCTGATGAATTATAGATTTGCCTTTGGAAGTGCTTACTCACTGGCCTTTTAAAGGGTACGAGCATGACTCAGTGCCAGCGAACAGGTCACCACAATTCCATCATATTTGTGCTTGTTTGTCAGTTATGCGTTTCTTGTAACACTAAAGACTGTTAGACGGAGCAAAATATTAGTGCACCGATGGTCATTTGTGTAGGAAGACGTGCCGCAGCAAGGTTGTGGCTCTAACCTCACTTGAACACGGGCGAAGGAGATCTTTGAACAGTGCTGAGAAAAGCAAGATGATTAAATATTTTCAAAGTTTGTAAACTAAAAAAGAAAGTTAGTTTGTGTATTTAAGCATACAAGTAGGCCGACATTGAATCTATGACCTGAACAGAGGTTTCAAGACTTCTTACTACCATCTGGCTCTTGTTGAGGCTAGTGGAACTTACCGGAGGCCCTGGAAGCCCTGGTCTGCCTGTGGGTCCTTCATTTCCCTGCCAAACACAAACCAGAACAATTATTAAAAGTCTGTGGGAATGAAACTGTTCATCAGGAACAGTATGGGAGCTTATTTACCAACTCTGAGAAGAAGAAAAATACATCCAAGATTAATTTAAAGTGCCCGTCACTAACATTTTCATCTATTTAATTGTCTTTTAGGTTACTATCTATCAAAGAGTGAGTTAAAACAATGGTGATTGATCACATGACCCACTAATGGAAGTGCTTGTACTTGCTGCTTTGCCCAGAAATAGGATCTCCGTGTCTATTGTGATATTCCCGTGCACAATTCAAAATAAGTGAGGCTTTTTACGTCAATCAGCAGCGGTTGGTCTGCCGGGTGGAGCTACTCACGGAAGTATGCTGCGTTTCATTGTAATCGGAAATCAGTAACTTCCGACTGATGAGTCGGGCTCCCTCTAGTCTAAATTTCATTACTGCTGACTCACAATGGAGGATCAACAGGCAGAGAAAGAAGACCATTCAACTTCCAAACTGAAGAAGAAGAAAAACTAATGGAAGTGAAGAAGGGCAAGTCATCAAGAAGCAAAGTGACCCCCATGAGGGAAAACGATGGACCTCCTTTCAGTGTGGAGCATTTGAAGGCATCACACAGATGAGAGACAGTGTTCGGTGAGGGAGATGAGGTCCAAGAGGCTCGCCTGCAGTTCCATCTACCACCAGAGAGGCCGCCAGAAGCAACGCATCTCAAATCTTACGGACTGCCACTTTAAGATATCTGGATTTCTACACTTTGATGCATATAATTAAATAATTAAAAACCTTGATTTATTTAGTATTTTTTTTAAATCTCCATCTTCATTTTTATTATAGTCATTGTTTTTCATTTTAACAATCTATCTTCCAGAAAAAAACATTTTAAGGGGAAAATATGTATAGAAAATGTATTTATATTAAAAACCATTTGTTTATTACATAAGTTCACCATAATAGTGTATGCATTCATTCACTGTCCACAGTCTATACAATGAAGGAAAACCTACACATACACCTACATTCTATAGATAAATGTTTAAATGTTAAATCATCTTACTTTATCTCCTTTTCCTCCTTGTTGGGCCATTGGCCCGGGTCTACCCATAAGCCCCTGCAAACAGAACAGCATCCTGTTTTAAGCATTAACCTCAGAAAGAAAGAATATTACATGTTGTGATAAAGTTACCACGTAACGGTACTTCGTATTATGAGATAATGAAAGAAGATTCTATCAGACCACATGAAAGATGGGCTTCTTACCGGGGCCCCTGTACGACCTGTGGCACCAGGAAGACCTGGTACTCCTGCAGTCCCCTGGAAGAGAAATTTAGAATAATGTCTCACTATTGAAAGGTAGGATCTTATTCAGTGTGAACGCCAAGCAGCTAACAATTTCACAGATGCGTTCTCATGTCATACACAGCATATAGTGCTTGGAACTACACCGTAGAGGAGGAACGCTGAAACTTTTCTATTCACTGCAATGACTACTGGGATTATGTTCACATTGCTTTGTAGCACCTCTGAATACGTAGAAGCTGTGAAATGACCCATTGCCTACATGCAGCAACTTTTGTCATTTGTTTAGATAAGGCAACTCTGTTTGTTGTATTTTCCAGATGGCATTGCACATGTTTCTCTCAATGGTTTCCTTTAACATCAAAAAGAAAAAGAACAACTTCAACAGGGATATAAAACATGTTTTTTATTGAGCCTAGAAAATCTAGTAACAAGTCTTCCTGTTAGTGGAAATCTCCTGCCATTGCAGGTCAATGCTAAAAGCTGACCTATGAAATGCTCCTCAGCTCCTCTAAAGAGTGCCTTGTTTTTTAATTAGTGCGAACACACACATACGCAGGGCAGGCGCTTCATAAAGTAGCTCCTCGGAGTGCAAAGGATAGGGCATAGTGCACACGCAGCACCGGGGATAGCTTTTGATAGCATTCTTTTGAAAACAGACTTTCAGAGTAGACGGGCTTGAAGATGAGGCAGACATTACAATACATTTACATTCTTTTGAAAAGCCTACTTCTCAATGTCACAGTGACTTCCGGATGGTTAGATAACAACGGGATTCATTTGTTTAGATACAACTTTTTTTGTTTTCTCCACTCACCTCATCACCTTTATCTCCCGTGGGGCCTGGGAACCCTCTCTCTCCTTTTACTCCCTGCAGCGAGGCAGAAGCAATGAGGGAGGGGGGGGGGGAAGTGTTTTTCACCAAACATGAAAAGGCCTAAAACTAAAGGCTGATGGGTATAAACTTCAAAATGTCTCTTCCCCTTTTACAGCACACGACTTGCAATTGCCTAGCCTTGTACAACACGGTATCCATAGCAACAACTTCTGCAGCAAGCACATACGAGTGTATAGAATAATATGAGTTGTAGAACAGCTAGTTAGGCTTCCAGAAATAACCCAAAGGGTTTATGAAACACGTTGAATGTAGATCCCTATATATTGGATTAAAGACACATTTCAAGAAACCATATCATAGAATGAGGCCATTAGTGTTACAGATGATTTTAGCATGCTGTGAAGGTTAATAATTAATATAGATCCCTACATACAACTACATTAAAGAATGTGGGTATATTTTCACCAAATACTTCCTTGCCTACCTTTGGGCCTTCTTTTCCAGGGTTACCCATGGGACCCCTCACACCTGGATCCCCCTTGTTTAGAATAGAAGGACACAATGAATATGGGTGTCAACACACATGCTCTAAAATGGATTCAAAAAGCAGCCAACACACAATGCAATGCATCACGGTCAGGTGAACATGTTTACAGCATCTGTTCCAAATGCCTGCCATGCTGAAGAGCTACTCGTACCTTTTCTCCCACTATTCCCTCTTCTCCTTGCACTCCATGGGACCCCTTCTCTCCCTTCTGCCCAGGAAGCCCTGGGGCTCTCGTCTGGCACACACTGCAGGCATTCTGCCAGCGCAAGGCAGCGCGGGAAGCAAAAGTGGCGGCACAGATAAGATTTCATCAAGTTGAGCTGAAGCACTGCATTTTCACCCTTTATTATGTCACATCCCCAGGGAGGAGGATAAGACCCCAACTGACACAAAGTGTTCTCTAAATGTCTGCAGAGCCGAATATTGTGAACCCACCAGGAGTGTCTCTCATCTAGGTGAGTGGTGAACTTTGTCAAACTCATTGAATGTGACATTTAGGTGAGAATCTTAAATATCATTGTCCCTGATCCGGTCTAGGTACGGGCACTGCACCTTCTAGAGTCTGAATACAAACTGGAAAATATCTGTACATGCTTGTCATTTAATGATGTCGAAGGAAATTTAATCAATAATGCAAAGTAATGAGAGCATGTTATTATTGAGTATGTGTTGAATGTGTTTAGTCATTGTTGTATGTGCCCCCAAGCTATTGAAAGTACTTAGAGCCCCTTTTCACAGGAGCCATTTTTGACATGTCATTGCTGGGTAAACACAGGTATGATTGATAAAATTAATTATGGTCCAGTGAGCCAGCATGCACAATACCAGGGCTTCGGCCCACCTCAATGGAACAGTGCCACGATTAATGTTATTAATTACACCTGTATTTACCCTGCAAAGACATGTCAAAATGCCTGCTGTGAAAAGGGCCAATTATAGAGTGCCACTGAGCATGTGATGAAGCCAATAAACAATAGACTAATCACACAGAGCACTTAATGGATACAATAAGTTGACACTAAGAGGTGACAGAAAATGATAACTACTGGCATTTGGTTTTACCTGATATCTGATTAGGCATGTGATGGCTTTATATTTATTGTCAGAGTTGACATGCATTACGTCAAAAAAGGAAAAACCCCATTATCGTTATTTAGCTAAGTTCTGCGCTGCAGGCAACGTCTTTAATCAGAAGAGAGAAGGGAAAAAAGAACAAAGTGGTAATTTGCATGGACTTTGATGGAAATAGCCATTATGAAAGGTAGCAGCCACAACAGAAAACTCAGGTAATAAAGGCTGAAGGCTGAAAAGTGTTTCACATTATGTTTGGCCTTGCTTTCCCAATGCAAATCCTGCATTTGGTCAGTGATTGATGAAAAAATTAGGGGCGATAGCCTTTCAAAGTGAGAAAATAAAGATATAAAGCTGCAGGTCTGGTGGTTTTAGGGATAAGATTGTTTTCAAATCTTCGCTAAGACGGTTCTTAGCATTCTAAGAAAATGCTTTAATGTTAAATGAAGGTGAAGGTTTAAGTGACAAGGGAAATGTACCAGAGGAAATTAAATCATAGCATTTTAGAAGTAAGAGAAGTGAGCTCTTCTCAGGGGCATTACATCTAAAATACATAGAACATTACGTTTGAAAAACTGGTGCATACCAGGATTCATCATGGTTGATCACACCAAAACACAAAAGGCCATTTTGTTCTTCCAGATTCAGATATATAAATAGTTTTTATCTCTTACGCCATGTATATTTTGTTGACTTATACATGCCTTCAAAAACATAAGCATCATAGTGAATTTAATGCTTAACAAATATATACAATACAGAATACAAAGCGAACATTTTGTATTCTCATCTACTATCTGCACTGGGTAATGTTATATCTGGATATCAGACATGTAAAGATTATAAAGGTCATTTTATTATAATAGGACAATGAGTGGCCACATCCAAATTGTTCCAATTCTGACAATTTGTGGTTGGCTGCCCCATTAAGACTGATTGGAGCAGTATAATCATCATGCAGAGTACCCATCCCCCAAATGATGTATATAGATTTTATAGCATGTCTAGCGTGCAGCATCCTCAAACAAAGAGAAACTAATTATTGACAGAAGTTCACACCTTTACACAATTCTCACTACCAAAGCTTTCTATACACACGAGATGACCGCTAAAATAAACTGTATGACTCTTCATAATGATGAGAGGGAAATGACCACAAAGTAATTATTAATACAAAACTATCGAAGTATGTTCAAGTGACAGGCGACATTAATCATGCTGTCATACGGTGTAGACTGACTGACCACCTGTAGCGACCTGTAAGCCGGTCTTTTCTACACATATCCTGGTGGAGGCACTCAAGGGCTTTTACTATAACTCTAAACTGATAGCATCGATACATAAGTAAAATAGCACCCTTTCCCATGAACAGATACTGATCATCTTTAAATGCTAACCCAGGCACCCCATTGCATGTCACTGTTTGTGAAAGGCTGTAATTATCATGAATTATGAAGATTAAATACCTTACCTTGAGTAACGCACCCATGTCTCCAACAATTGGCAGGGCAGTCTGTCAAAGAAAGAAGAACGATTGCCAAAGTTTTAACATAGAGCTAACAAATCTATCATGTTTTGGAAATATATATCGTTGTTTGTTTGGTGCAACTGCAACTTCTAAATTGCTCAAAACACTATTTTTTGAGAGCATCTTATATGCCCTTAAGGAATGTGATTTTGCCTCAAACATTTTTGAGACAAATTTCTGTTTCAGTGTTTTTTATGTGCAACGCTTGAGGAAACAGTTTAATAACTTTGTCCTCGCATCTTTGAAAAAGTGTTCTTCTGTGGAGCTGAAGAAAACATTTTGCCCATGTGTCTTCAAGAAATGACAATAAATATGTTTTATGGGTCTTTCTTTACAATGCATGAATATAAATTGGTTAAAATGCTACATTTGCAAGGCTTTGATGCATCAGCAACAACAGTACTCGTGTTGTACACTACAGCTATCAGAACTATAGTAAACTTTGCTTACTTGAAATGACAAGACAAGAAAGAGAGGAAAACATGCTAACAGCAGGGCGCTGCCAATTTAGTGGTAAACCGCAACCTTTTCTGAAGGTGACGTTTGTAAGCGAACAGCAGGCCTACCTGCTAATTATATAAACACTAGAGATGCACTGTGAATAGTGACTTTGACCTATGGATAGCTCAGAAGTTGTCCCTGCAAATCAGTGATGCTCAGCTGCAGAAAGCAAAAATGAGATCTTCTCACTTACTGGTTCACCTGGGGGTCCAGCAGGGCCTGCGGGGCCTTGCCTACCAGGGGAGCCCTTTAGTTGAGACAAAGAAAGAAGTGAATAACCCCCCTAGCTATGATAGCAGACATGCACCCATCTCCGTTGGTGGGGATGTGTCCGGGAGTGGTGATACATTTTACTTGTTCAACCATAGCGGTGGCTGACATTCTTTTATGCTTTTCTTGTCTGCAGATGTGTGAGGGAAATGAATAAGAGTGGAGACTGATCTCACTTACCTCTCTTCCTGGAGCTCCGGCGGGGCCCGATAAACCTGGGGGTCCACGAGGGCCCTGAAAAACACGCAAAAACCCTGATGATTTGAACAATCCTGCTTTATGCAACCAGATAACGACTGGAAAACACTGCAGAATCTTATTTATATCCTAAAATAATTGCAAGACTGCTGGCCACAGCATCAATGAGCTGAAAACCTGTAAAAGAAAAGGTGTTTTTTTTTTAGTTTCGTGGATTCACAATTTTCCACATACCTCAATTCCTGGCTTTCCTTGGGGTCCCATGCGGCCCTGAGAACACATCACACATCTTGTTAACACTGTCTGCCCTCTAGCACCCAGGATCCAGTAAAGGAATTTTGTTAGACACCTTTTGCTCTATTGATTGTCTGTCTGCAACAATCTTATATTTCAAAACTGAAAGCAGACTCACTCACAATCAAATCTGTGTGAGGTTCAAACTAGCAGTGGAGAGCATATATGATGAAGGCAGGAACCTGAAGGTATCATAGTTTTAACTAAATAATGAATAGACACAGATCAACCAATATGACATCATACTCACAGGGGAGCCGATGATGTTCTCTCCAGGTTCACCTTTTTCACCATGTTCTCCTGGCAGTCCTGGGACGCCCCTCTCACCCTGACAAAAACACAATGAAGCAGTCGCTGGAGTTTAAGTGATAGTGAATCCAGAAGTCATGGAGAGCTGCTGCACTGCATGATAGAAATCATTAACTATTCAAACACTGAGAGAACTCCCTTTATGTTTGGCTTTTAAGGGGAAGAAACACAGCTATAGTCAAGGTCAATGGCGTGCACATGTTCATTATGTATTTCATTTGAACTATTGCGTGTGCAGGGCTACGCAATATGTTCAAATGCACCATTATATTTTTCCCGAGACAACAATCTTTGATAACGCAGGCATCTTTAATGCATTTTTCTCCGATCTTGCCAACAAACTCAGCATGATGCACCAAAAAGAACCTTGAAATCTCTCCTACAGTCATTAAATCAAGTACGTACAGTGTGTGAGCGTATTTTGGTTTCATGAAACCGAGTAGGCACGGGGGCCTGAATAATTAGCTTAAATTAACAGATAAACCGTTAAAACAGATGCTTAAAGTAATGAATACATAGCTGAAAAAGCCAAACATGTAATAAAAGTAATGGATAAATAAAAAAACACAAACATAACCAAACCACCTAGACTGACAAACTGATGAAAACAGTACTGTAGGTGTACAATATTCTAATATATTCTATATAATAATGTTAAATAATAACATACCTTGGGCCCTCGAGACCCTCTGCTTAGAGATAAGCCATCTCCCTACAAAACAGCAGAAAGAAGAGATTAGAATAAGGATTGACTGAAAATGAATCAGCAATTCACTTTGATACCCGAGGTGCAGCCCAAGAAAGCTGTTATGGTGCTGGAGTTTAAACAATACAAGCTACACTCCACAGTGCAAACAGTTTGAACGCAGCGTTGCATTATGGGCTCATGTTCAATACTGTTTCTACATTTATAATAGTTTCTGTGTTTAGAGGCAGATAATGCTATACCAGAGAAAAACGTTGATTGGAATTGAAGCCACTGTAAGCATTATTTACTGTTACAGTTGTGATGAGACATTGATTTCTGTGGTCAGCTGTATTAGTGTTACAAGTTCGACATTGCACAATGTAAATTAGCTGTGCAGAAGTTGCTTTTGAAGAAATACAGCAATTCTACAGTTTTTAGGGAGAAATGTACCAATTCACTTCAACATAAAACAGAGAAAAGTTTGGGAGGAGCAGAACTTTTTTGAGACTAATAATAAGACCGCATTTTCTTTTTCGGAAAAAAAAGAAAAACTTCCATTAAGCATTATGCAACGGCACTCTACAGAAACAAACCTTTATATCAGTACTCAAGAGTAGAGGTGGATTGCAAATCTATGCAAATAATAAAAGTCAAAAGAAATGCAAATTGCTCATTATTCACTTAAAGGCAAAATCAATGAGTGACATTTACTCCTTGAGCCAGCTGACTCATTAAAGACCCTCAGACTGTCTCCATTCACTTCTTGTTTATTGCTTTTTTCCATTTCTTTGTCTTACATAACAAAGACGATAAAATGTTGGGAATCCATTTTGCCTCCGAACATAAATGACGTTCCTAAAAGTCTTTCAGGGTCTGTGCAGAAGGACGCCCGCTCTAAATGACAGACAGCTCTCTTTGTTATGCTTTTGAACGGAGTAACAACATACAAGGCAATTGGCCTGCTGTAAACACCACCCCTTGATACTTGCACCCACATATATAGTCTTCTATTTCAATGCCGCTCAATTTTCACAGTGCTGGAGCACATTAAAGAGGTTTAAATACTTCAATCTCTCGCTTATTACTCTGCTCAGCTGAACACACTGTCCACATGCTTGATGAGTAGGTCCGCTACGGTGTCTTCACACGTAAACAAACATGATTGTTTAAAGCCACGGAGCACTTGCTGATGATTGAGTCGAGCGAGCACCGTCAACCAGGACTGAGGCTGCACACGTGCGTCGGGACCACTATAATGAACATTTCTATATGCAAAGCCATGTCCATAAAAGAGAGTGCTTCAACAGCTATAAGCTCCAAAGTGGGAGGACAGGTGATTACACAGGCTGGGGTTATCCAATGGAGGATTACTTAATGGCACTGCATCTCCATAATGTCATGGCAGCTACACGGCTAGAGGAGCTAGCTTCCTGTACCTTGTCTGCTGCCGTTACAGCTGTTTGCAGATGATCTATGCCTTGTGAACTTCTATTGTGTTGTTGTTTTCCTGTTCCACACGTTTACTAGTTTCATGCCTTGTAACTTAACAAGGTTAGATGAAAGTGACTGCATAAACCCGATGGTACCCACCACATATCCACCTCCAGGCTGTCCAGGCTCACCCTTAGCACCCTGTGGCCCCATCCCTCCACCAGAGTCCCCCTACAAACAGGAAAAAAATAGACACTATTCAGACGTTTCTCCATAGACAAAATGCTCAGTCATCTCAGCAATGCAAAGGGTGTGCTGCAGTACACATAGGGAGGTGGACAACAAAGAGTCTGCAGGGTGAAGCAGGGGCACACACCATTTACCAGGATCATTTTGCACATCAATAGGCATAAACATTAACATTGTTTGTTAGAGGGGACAGCGTTTGGCACTGCATGGACCCTTACAAAACCATCAAGTTGATAGGTTAGTAATTGCTGTCCACAAGGCAGAAACAGCAGTGTCTGCCTTTCTGTTTCCTGCCTCAAATATATTTGGTGCCCGACAACAAAATGCCTAAAATAACATACAAAATTAATCAGGAATAGTTTCTCAACCAGGCTTATCTGCATATTTCTGGTCTCCTTTGAAAAGTAAGGAGCTAAGAAATGTGAATCCATTATTAGTAAACCTATTACTATTACCACTCCAGAGTAGTAGTAACTTAATTTCAAAGGCAATATCACCATTATGACATGAAAATGATGGAAGTGACTGTATTCTAATATTCTTTACCAAAACTGTGACTGTGCATGTGATGGAAATACACTTATGTAATAATTCTGATATAATTAAAAAAAGGTACATCATGTTTACAGCTTACATGTTTGTGTGAATGTTTACTGGGATTTTAACTTCAAAAAGCAAATTATTTCCAAGGAGCCATTTTTTTTTCTTTCTTTTTTTTACAAATAACATAAATCTCCTGGCTCCAGCTTCACATTTTCATATTTTGACATTGTTTTTTCACATTTATTTATAGTCTACCGCATGGATGTTCTGCCTCTTGGACCAGAGGTAATATCTGTACAGCAGAGATGACAAAGGAGGATTATAAATGTGAATGGATGTCGGAGGCTTCAGCACTTTGGGTTTCATTTCTCTGCCCTTGAGTGTAACAGAGTGACTCCAGTGGATGGGGAGCCTTGAGTAAAGCTTTCTTTATTTTGACAAGTGACAACACCCATCAAATATGCATGTCAACTGAGCACTTTTCCACTTTCACAGAGTATTTGGAACAAGCCCAACTGTGAAGAAGAAATGTGTGTACAAATGACAGCATTCTTAGAGGCATAAGAAGCGAGGCTACGACGTTACAACAGGATTGGTAACGACACGCAGGGCGAGTAATCTGAAAAGTGTCTTCACAAGTTGTCTACCATGTTCAACGTGTGATAAAACATCATAGTTTCATATTTTTCTTTGAGGTGAGAACTTGATTTGAAGTTTACCTACCTTTTCTCCTTTCAGGCCATCTCTCCCAGGCACCCCTGACTCCCCTGGCGAGCCCTGTAAATAGTGGTGAAAAGAGACACATCTATCACCGGGCCTTCATCTCCTCACACACATTTATCTCCTCCTCCTCACTGCTTCAGCAGGCTGCCGTGTTCCAACATAATTTCCCTTAGCCAGGATTTATGAAATGCCTCTTTTCCCTCCCTGCTTTTGAGTAAAGACAGATGCTCATTACAGAAGCAGGTGTGGAGAACAGATTGAGCCTCTGCCTCCGTTCCTGGCATAAAGAGCTTAGATTTGCCTCTTTCCACTAATTAATTCTTAAATTTGATTACTGATCGCCTGTGTAAAAATTCTGGACTTTTCTCCCTACACCTCCTCTCTGTCTCTGCCTGTTGAGGTTTATCTGTTCATCTCTCCCTTTCGTTTTGGCAGGCTGAGTTCGAGGGTAGAGGATATGGCAAGGTGACAGATAAGGCAATGAAAGAAAGGAAGGCTTGACATGAAGTGCTACTGTCTAGCGCCAATATACTTACTGGCTCGCCTGAGAGTCCCGTGGGTCCAGGCAGGCCTTGCTTGCCCTGGCAAAACACAAAGGAAAACCAATACATTGGGCTATTTTCTCCCTTTGTTTGGTGACAGAATTGACTGGGCTTTACACTGTGGACACGGCTTTCCAGAGTGTTTCCGCCCCTGATACCTTTTAATAAACCTTGGTGAGTTTCATGCCAATTACTGTATGGCGAGGATATCATCACGGATGAGCAGCAGTAGGTTTGCATGCATGTTATATATCAAATGCAAGTGTATATCCTGGTTATGCTGTTATTCTAGATAAGCTCTTTATCATATTACCATGGAAACTAAGCGTACGGCGTTTGATAACCATGAAAATGAGTAAACAAGCATCAGTTACAGCTATCTATGTATATAACCCTTTTCATGTTTGGGTTAAAAAGGTTATCTGAATTATTATTAATGTTTATAATATTACACATTTTAAAAGATTTTCTAGTATCCTCAATTACGAAAGATAAACATTTCATGGATTCTTTTCTCCAAGGTCTATTTTCGACCTAAACTTGAAACCTGTCTCACTGTTGTGTGTGTTCAGCTGTTTTTTTTGGTCTCTGTTTGACCTGCTGTGAGTGGCACAGCTGACACGAGATAAATACAAAGACTCACCTCTGGCCCTTGATCGCCTTTGAGTCCTGGTGGCCCGATGTTACCCTGTTACAGCACAGACAAAGTGAATGAGAGGTATGGGGGAGAAACACATTTGGCTTGTCACAACGGGATATCTGAATTCAAGATACCGAAGATTGGAGAGGCATAAAAGTCGACAACAGAAAGGAGTGGATGTCCGCTTCAGTCGCAACTAAAAAAGAATTACCGTGGTGTGGTGCCACAAATTTTCGGCTCTTGGACAAGATCTCAAAAACACCAAATTGATAATATCTAGTATGATGTCCTGCAGGACCTACTTCTTGTCAAACAAAGAATCTTTTCGACGATAAAAAAGTTTTTCATCAACAATGTCTAGACCGCTGTTGCATTTACACTGTTGAGGACAAGACAGTGTTGGACTGAATGACTTTGGAGCCTTATTTTGTTGGAACTCAAGTACTGGTGCAAGTATTAATACTTTCAACAAGTTACCTTGAAGCCTTGTGGCCCTTGAGTTCCTCTCTCCCCCTACAGAAAGTAAAGGAGAAAGACAACCATCATATCTCAAAAATTGCATAAAGAAAATAGTCATGTAAGTCATTCCTTCTGCTGACTGGGTTTAGGCTTAAAACAATGTCCTCAAGGACCTTCATGAAGTTTGCTTTCATATTGTGTGAAGGAAAAGAACAGTGTGTTATTTTCCAAGTATTCCTCTTTGCTTTGAGAAAAAAGACCTCTCAGATACCATACACAACATTTTATACACATCATGGTCATCTGCTCAGTGTTTGGTTTGGATGCCGGCTGCAATTCAGTAGATCCTACTTTCATTTGCAGATTTTCATTTTATATCTCCATGTAATTTCTTTTTCATAAAGCTGACTACTTTTGGTGTCTGCTCAATATCTGGATCAGCAGCCTTCGTTAATCTGCTTTCCTCAAGTAGATGCATCTGTTGTTCTGAAGTCTGAATAATAACTGTCCGCCAATTTATTCTGTGCTCCGCCTCGAAACAAAGGCCATGTTCACACCTGGTACTAACACGCGTCTCGGTCTTGGGTGAACCGATCCCAAGTGAACAGCTCTAAATACAGGCGCATTGAGATCCAACCAGCGAGAACATTCGGAGGTGGTCTCGGCCGCATGGGGCCACATTAGAGGACCTCCTACTCAACTGGCGTCCTCTGTGTAAGTGGAGTACATGTTCATTCGTGGGCCAACCCCGTCATATTCAAGTGCGTCAACAGGAAGAACAGGTAGTCTGTATTGTTTTGATTTCTTTTTCTTCTGTTGATTTCTAGGAGACTAGCATGGGAGGTGAATCGCTGCCTCCCACCGGTTTAACGGATTTCGTCTTTGCAAATGGGAATGACGCACGTGATTATTTGCATATAGAGCGGGAAAGTGAGATCCTGTCATAAGTGGTCACTCGAGATCAAATGGAGACACATTCTAATACCAGGTGTAAAGTGACGTACTTGTGTCCTCTTGTGATATTGAACTCAGTGATGTCAGGTTTTTCTGGTTCCTAATCAAATGTCAACACTGCTGTTGTTGATGTTACACAAGACATGTAAACATGTTTTCACACGGTGGTGTCAAATGTTGAAAATTAAAACCAATACCGATTTTCTTATGGTTAAATTGTCTTCACCGAAAAATAATAATGAGGGGAAAATATTTACCCCGTCTCCCTTTTCTCCCTTTTGGGTATTCTCCGTCATTTCATCCTTAAACATGAGAGAAAACAGACCACTTCAGTATCTGACTGAAGTGTATCTAGTTGTCTGCAGTTTGAACGGGGAACACGGATAGCATACATCAACGTTTCAAATTTTATTATACAAACAGCTGCTTACATTTCCAGAGAGCTGTCTTAATCCGTGCGCTGTCATCACCTAGAAGTAATGAAAAAGACAGAGTGTTCCTTGAAATTCCCCACTGATTGTGCAATTACTTCAAGTTAAAGCTGTTGATTGTTCTTGAAAGGCAATACAGAAGTAACAACTTTTTTTCGGTTCCTAAATATATAAAATCACTATCTAGATAAAATGTTTTTCTTTTATATCTTTAGAGAAGCTCACAAACAGGTGACAGGGCCACTGGGCACACAAGAAATGCATTGAAAAGTGAAGACCAACCAGCTGAGGTAGACTGATGCCTGGAAACCACTAAGATGACAAATGTCCACATTAAAGCCCAAATGAAAGCTGCCGTTACTAGGATTCAACGTGTTTCTATGGAGCTACTTGATCATCGTATCATTCTTTGTACAGATTACACATCACAACCTCAAAGACCTGGAATTAACATCACAGTGGACCTAATGGACTAATGGCTTTTCCCACCACTTTAAGAATAATAAAGTTGCCGGCAAAACGTTTAAGAATGGCCACAATCGCCTTTTAAAGCACTCACACAGCAGGAGGAGGTGGAACCGTGCAGCCGCTGATAATAAAAGTGATTGTTTCAATTGGACTGCTCATCGGCACCGACACTCGAAACTGTATATATTAATAGCATGGTGTCACAGGCACATCTGGATACAATCTGAGATGCGGGCACTAAATGCTGGTGTAAACTGCACAAAAGGTTTCCGAAGCGAGGGCCAATGTTTAAATCTAAATGTATTAAAAACCGAGCAAAGCAATCCAGAGAGCAAACCTAATTATCCATCAGAACTCATTACATCTAAATGTGCCCGGGCCCTTTGTGTCGTGTTAAACCACATGCTTCACCCACGCATATGCAGTTATGACCAGTTCAGTCTTGGGTGGTTTCAGCAAAATGAAGGAAGCGAAGGACAATAGGAGAAATCTTGGAATGGAAGGACACATTCAGATGGGAAAAATGTTTTTTTCTCAAGAAAAGTCAAACACTGCACAGGTCCTTTTAGTCAATATAACTTGGAAAAACAGGTTTGGTACATCAGATTATAAAACTCTATTTGAAAAGCAACTCTGGCAGCAATATAGACACGACACGACAAGTCCTGTGTTTTTGCCACTCAAAGGGCTGTTGGTGGAAGTGATGGCCGTGCGCGCCTGCAAGCCCACTGCTCCTCCCCGTCACTAATAAACAGAGGCACAAGAAGGTTTATGAAGGGAGGGTAATGATCCAACCCCTTGCTTCTGCTGTGTAAGGGAAATCAATGCTTAACTGCCAAAATTATCTGCCACGGGAAAGCAGAGCATAGACAGAGACCGGTACTAAATATTCAAACAGGCTCATTTATCAAATGACTAATGTTTTCCCCTCTGCTGTGTGCTATAGTACTGTATACATCTCCTATATCTTGGGCGGCCCCATACCTCACTACACAACAATGAACATAACTGACTATTTCCATTTTGATGAAACATTTCTTTACCTTGCTCGCCCAGTTGAAATAGTTGAGAAACCAGTGAAACCAGTGGAGGGTGAGCGATATTTGTTCGCTGTATCATTAAGTTGTCAAAATGATTCGCTTGATGACAAGCAATGAGACTGTGAATAGGAATGAAAGCCATCAAACTTTGTTTCCGAGCTCACGTCTGAAACATTCGGAAGCTTAATAGGCAGCAAGTCTTTAGAGAACAAAAAGAAAAAAACCCCATTAGGACAGAGTCATCTAAATGTCAAACCTCCTCACGTTATGACATGTGAGCTCCAACGCCATGTTTTCATTTGACGCTTTCATACTTTAATTTCTATTTTTTAAAGGGTACTCGTAGTTGCAGCATGTCTGTCTTTTACTGATTTGTCACACTGTGTTTTTGACTTGAAAATGTCGAGAGCAGTGAGTTCCATCGTCGCGGCGCCACCCACCCCGTGTCACCTTCAGCGTACATCAGACAGCCTCCGTGTGACGTCAGGGTTCCTGTGATTTTATCTGTTTCTCCACTAAAAGCAGCACCGCGGTAGTGTGTTCCAACAAAAATCCTTTTACTATAATTTACAATTATGAACATTTTAAACAGGTCATGTCCTGCATGGCCCCTATTAATTCACACTATAAAGATTTTTTTGTTCCAAGCGAAAGATTACGACACCAGTGGGTGATGGCTGGTGCAAATGTGTTAATTTGATACTAGATAGGAAAAGGAAATCACAGTTTAATGCTTTCGGTGCCTGTGCAAGAAATTTTGTGCCTATTTCTTTGCTGTGTACATTGCTTTAAAAAAAAAAAAATCACCCACTAGGAACTTGCTGTCAAATATTAGAGATTTACTTACCTGAAAAAAGGAAGCTCTATTAACACAACTAATCTCAACTGCATTAAAAATGCTGCACATGAATTGAGGGAAAAAAAGCTATTTGAAAATACATATCTAGAACAAATCTGCAGGCTTATCAAAAAAAGGAAATTGGTTACAAGATGACATGCCACCATCTTGGGGGTGTGACACCTCCCTGGCCCCCAATTGTTTTCAAGAAATGATGGGAATCGCTTAGGGATGCATACAAATTGGACATTCTTTATGTGAGAAAAAGCGCCGATGTTTTTTGATCATTTCTCCTGTTGTTAGCCATCCAACATGGTACGGCGTCTCTTATGACAAAACAATAATAAACGCCCACGCTAACTGACAATGAAATATACCACATAAGGTGGGTGTTCGCCACTTTTATTGTACTCACGGGACCAGGAGGACCAGGAGGGCCAACGTCTCCCTGAAAATGCAACGGAAAAATAATATCAGCCACTAAATATAGAAAAAGAGAGCAACAAACAGCTTCAAAAAATACAAGGCATGAAAAACACACTTGAGAAACTACATCTGAATGCAAGTTGCCATAGGTGACCTCGTACAGCTACTTCAATAGGTTTTGGAGGAGCAATAAAGGAGGCAATAACATGACCAGATGAGTGGAAAGAAAAACATACTTCAATGGTGTTCATTTCCTGTGCATCATGTAGAATGATAGTGAGTGTGTTTGTGTGTTTATATACACTTATACAGTGTATAACCCTTTTTAATGGGCCTTCTGGGTGCTCCAGGGAACCATAGACTGTTCTTAATTGTGATACATTGCATTCAGGAGCCTTCACTTTTCCATTCATAATTTACAAGCTATAACTTTCATGCTTTTAATAAAAAACACAGAACAACATCTGCGTATAAACTGTATTATAAACAACTAAAAAGCACTCAGAAGATACATGCTGTACCATACCGAACCTTCACAATCCTCTCAATGTGAATTTTTTTGAAAAGGTTTAGATGCTTTTTTTTTATTTCAAATTGTTATTCTTTTATTTAAAAAGAACTGGTTACCATGCCATCATGAAGAAATAATTTTAGCCATGCTAAAATCACGTGGTCCATCACAGCAAAAATATCACAGTTTGATGGATTCCTATGACATTTATGGTTCCCAGGGGATGAATCCTAATGAGTTTGGTGACTTTTCCTACGGTGAGGTCTACAGTTTCAGGTTTAAGTGACAAATCTCAACAACTATTAGATGAATCATCATCAAATGTGTTACAGACATCCATTCAAAGAATTCTACTGACTTTGGCGATCCTCTGACCTTTCATCAAGAGCCACCATCACAATTGCCACTTAAAACATCAAGATTTCATCATGATGAATGAAGATGAATCATGCTTACAGGAACAAAGTCCAAGAAATAATCACCTACGGATTAATTATTTTTGCTGCTAGATGTATTCAAAGACCCTCGGAAGATGAACAGACTTGAATAAGATTGAACTAAATCTAAGTTCTGGTATATCATACCATTTATATAGCTGAACTACCTCACCTTCACCGCCGCTTTCTCTGCTCTCCCCAGCTCCTCTCCTCCCAACAGAGCACAGACAAAAGGAATCTGCATGTATGACACCTGACATTGACGTGACTTACTTTTTGTCCTTTCATCCCACCGGCCCCTTCGGCACCTGGCTGACCCTGTGGGAGGAGGCCTCGGTTAATGACTCTGTAACGTGGCTGCATTGTAAATGTCACTGCAGGAAAATACCTACAGGGTCTCCTCTATCTCCTTTTCCCCACGGGACTGCCGACTCGCTCCTCTCCCCCTGTATGTGAACAGAGCAGATCGTTGACAGTGACTGACAGCGGAGGCAGGGCACAAAGACAGAAAGCGCAGGGTGAAACTCAGGCAAGGGTAGATGTTGTGAATGAGTAATCAGAAGAACACACCGCTTTGTGTCATTGCAGAATAAACGGTTTGTAACCGTTGTAGGGGGGAAAAAGAAGGGAACACTGAGTTTGACTTTGTTGTACTGTGGTGTTGAAGGTCTAGCAGGATAATGATAAACTTTCACCCCTGTTGCAATGCAGCATGTTTCCATGTTGAAATCATTCCCATGTCTACCAATAGATGGCACTTTATGACTGCTGGTGAGCTGTATTTTTAAATAGGATTACTTCCTGTCACTTATTCGGAGAGTACTCTAAGAAACACAAATGTACCACAAATGCACTTGCACCTTGGTCAAGACACAATGAGCGAGCAATTAAAAATATTTGTGAAAGAACATTGTTACATTCTTAAAGACCCACCATGCTGCATGCCTTCCCCACGTTCTTATAACCAGCTATTATTTTAGTCACATAGCAGATGTTTGACAAATAATTCACAGAGTGCATCTGGTAGTAGCAGAAAGGTATTGTTTCATATCTCTGGACGCACTTAACAACGCTCATCTGTTGTGATAATTCTGTTCTTTTCCAAACACACATAAGAGAGAGCAAAAAAAAAACTTGCTCATCAAGGATTATCGTTCTTTCGTATGACGTGTGCAGATATGAAGACATTATGGAGCATCTGTTCGGCAATCTGAGAGGAGAGGGACGTCTGAGATTGCAGCATACTGTATTTGCACACTCCTTAGCGGCGCCTGGACGCCAACAAACAATAACTGCCATTTCAGCCCCTCCCCCGTGCCTTCCGCTCGCCAACCGCTGTGATACCATTCATTTAATGAGTTATAGTCACTGTTTCCTCATCCAAATTATGAGCCGTTATTAAGTCAGTTCACTGCTGCGATGTATGAACAGATGGATTGTCCTATTAATATTTGAGGCAGGGAGGACGGACTAGTGGCAAAATTGACTTTGAGTACTAATTGAATTCTGTTCAGCTTTATCGACCACGTGGGAGCTGATTTCACCACCATAATCTTATAAATATATAGTTGTTGGTGTGCTATCACTCAGAGGCCTTCTTCTTAACAAAGGGTGCACACAGTTCAGTATCTGCCTTGGAGTAACTAGATAGGAAAACAGGAAATGTTTTCCCACTTGCTCATAAATCGCATCTGGTTGAAAATAAGAAATAGCCTGTGATGTCACTATTCCGGCACAGACTCACGGCAAAATATCGTTATCATTGTTAGACCTCCGTGGAAGATTATTCAAAGTCAGTTTATTAGCAGAGGTGTATGTAACGAGTTAATAAACCTTTCGAATGAGATTAACTGCAGCACAGGCAGTATTTACCCAGATTAACACTGTATTTGATCACAGTGAGAGAGCCCAAGACAGGGAACCGTTCCCCCTGTGGAAGTCTGTGGGTGATGTGTTGACTTTGAGGCACCTCGAGTGATCAACCTGCAATTAAGCCTGTCTGAATCCCTCTCCATCTCTCCGTCTCTCCATCAGCATCTGCGGCGTTCTGTCAGAGCCCGTTTGAGACTGCCAGTGGGAGATACAGTTATGGAGATGTGATTCATGAGCGCACACATCACGCTTACCGAGCACAGACTTTTTTTTGTTTTTCACTTTAAAACATTCACACTCTGCTGAGTGAGAGGGGGGGGGGGGGGGGGGGGGGGGGCTGGGCTCACGCAGATGTTACATGATCTGCAACTTACGTCTAACTCGCATCTGTTTTGTCCGAGCTGAAAAATGCACAAGGATGGCCACTGAGAAGTAGGGAGAGTCTCTGATGCTGCTCAATTATTACTGCCCCTGGAAAATCTTACTTTCCATTCTATTAAGCCTCCCTCTCTCTCTCTCTCTCTCCCTCTCACGCTGAATTGTGTAAATTCCCTTAAATGTGGGGCTTGCTCGTTTCATTTTAAATGATTAAAATGTGATGTGATTCTCTGAGACAAGAGAGTTTTCTCGTCATCCACATTAGCATGAATGTATAATGACAAGGGAAAGATGCGTCTGTGGGAGCACACCAGATTCGTAGCAAGGGCGAGGCTGGCATGTATATTTAATGTAAGCATTCTTTGTTGTGTGTTTCTACATAACATCAGCGTGAGTCAAACGCCTGCTTTAATCGTATTATTTAATCATGACACAACCTTTAATCTAATCTCCAATGGGTAGCGTTGGTCTCCTGCAGGTGTTACTCTACCTTTCATCATTCTGAAATCAGTTTGATGTCACGGGGAGCCGATGGGTTTACTTTGTAAACTTTAACCCTCGATGTTAAACAATAATGAGTTGTTACTAGGGGTGTGAATCTTTGGCTTCACAGCGATTCGATTCGATTCAAGGACGATTTTTCTTTTTTTTTTAACGATTCGATTCTGTAAACCACGATTCGATTCAGTAACTTGTAACCAAAATTCTATATCCATTAAATAAACATGCAATAATGCGAATGAGACTATCTGTATTCTTCTGAAAGGTGAAAAAAATAAGATATTTATTCTATAAAAAAGTAAACCTGCATAATATTTTATGCTGAATACAAAAATGTAATTAAAATATGCTCGGTTATTTTTAACATTTTCAGTAGACTACATGCTGGTAGGGGAGAGAGTGTCTTAAACGTATTAAAACATTAATCATAAGTAAGAATCACGATTAATCCGATTAAATGCATTTATATCGATTATTGGTGAAGCCAAAACGATTCATTCTATTTATTTATTGTAGCAGATCGATTAAGTAGAATCTATAGGACTGACAATCGATTAATCGAATGAATTGTTACACCTCTAGTTGTTACTGAGTTGTAAACTTAGCTTTATGTGCAGTTTTTAAAATATCATTTATTTAACAAAACTATGAAAATTAAGTCACAATTGCAAAATGTCGAACCACAGAGTTATTTTCCTTTCTGCCATTTGAAGGTTTGCATTTTACGGCTTCATTTTATGATATGAGTCTGATCCAAGAGAGATAATAAACTGAAACCCAATTACAGAAAACTTCAAAGTCAGTCAGTCAAAGCAACCTCTGTTTGTCATTTTATTCTTAAACTAGTAGTGTCATTTTTCATCCTAATGAAAGCTCTATTCATTGTGCCTCCACCTATGGTATATCTACTGCCATCCCATTTGTTTTGAGGTATAATAAGTGTGTCCTCATACAGGCAACTTTCTTTTTCAAGGTTGGCCAGCTGACACTTCTCCTTTCCCTGGGCAGGGGAAGCAGGAGGAAATCTGCGGCCTGGGCTGACACCCCGGCAACCAACGCACCTATACATCAAATTAACAGCTGCGGTCAAGAGGTTGTCTACTACACAATAGCTTTCACTCTCAGCATCATCAAAAGTGGGCCACTGGAGGCCCGGTGGGTTGGTGGGGGCCGAGGGGCATGGGCTGGGACGAGGTATAGGAAGCGGGGAGCAGCAAAGACAGTAGGGGGCCTGGTAGAGGTCCATGTCTGCAAGTCTTTCTCACCGTATATCTCATGTGCCTCTGGTGAGCTACAGCACCCCTGGGCTTCATGAAAATGATTGCAGACCCTTTTTGCAAAATCACTGTATGTAATGGCCATCTGTCTGTTTGGAGTGTGAGCACTGAGTCACGCTGTGCTGCGCTGCAGGAGGTGCAGGCTGGGAACAGCTATTTAACTCGCACAGTAGATAGGCTACAATTGACTGAAAGGTGCCATTTTCAATGAGGGAGATCTGTTTCTGACTGCAGACAAAAAAAAAAAAAAGAAGAATAAAAAAGTCAGTCAAGGACAGAAGGATATGCTTGACTTGTCTGGGCTGCTTACAACATATTTGCAATTACTTACACACAGTACGTCTGCATACAGACAACACAGTGCGGATGATGAAAGTCCTTGCCTATTTGGAGGACTGCTACAATAAACACTACTCAGTCATCTTGACAATTCACCCCTGCTGGAAGTGCAGGTAAGGGCCAGTTTATCAAAAGGGGAAGACAGCTCAAATCAACTTTAAATGCTACACGTCACGTTGATGTCTTGCTGTCTTGTGTTTTTCCTTTTGCAGTTTGCCTGCAGGAGATAGGTGGAGCCATCTAATGTGGAAGGCTGGGCCAACGTATTTAAAGGGGGCTTCTCATTCTCTAAGCATCACCCATCTACCATTCTGGTTTGGTTTTCCTGCACCTGAATACACTTTTCACAATAGGGACGAAAACACAAAAAGAACAAAAAATGCAGAATGTTTTTACACCTTTCACACCAAGGCCAACATTAATATTCATGTTCCGTGCATTCCATTGAAAATCTAAGTTTTCCATCAATTCATAAGTTGTTTTTTACTATAATAAACCCACACAAGTGGGAAAGTTACAATACGGTTGCATGGCCTGTTTATAATGGTCAGCTTATAATATCTCCTTGAATTTCTCAAGACAGTGCCTGTCAGAAACAAATACTCTGCTTAAATATGTATTTGTTGGCATTTGGCCTTGCAAAAACAACATTCTCAGTTCAGTGAAGAAACTCTTTGCTCTTCAGTTTGCTGGTTGGCACGTATGTATCTCTACCCCTCTTTATTAGGCTACTCACATTCACAAGCAAGTTCAACGACTCCATCAGACGTTGTTTTCATGTTTGTTGTCTTCATAATCCTTATATGTCACTAATTTGTGAGATCAATATCCATATAGTTGTGTGATGTATGAACAGAATGACATTGACCTCTAGCAAATGTAATTTTTTTATTGGTTCGCTGCTTTTTAACTTCATAACTGCTGGAAAAAAAACGTTTTTTTTAAAATAACCATGTGATTCATTTGCACAAATTATTGGTGTTCCACTTCAGATGTTGATACTTTTGACAAACTTTGTACCTGGCTAATTCTCAAACAGCTGAGACTTTGCTTGGCTGATTCCATTGCTTTGTATATCAAACACATAAAGTTTAAAGCCCTGGTGATGCAACAGTTTGAGCTGAGTTTGTTATACATCAAGCAAAAGAAATGCGTGTGTTTTTCTGAGAGCCCTGAGAGCTTTAGGAAGGATCCAAGCTATTGTTGCCATAAAGGACATCCGGAAAAATATCTCAGTCTGAAAGCAAAGGCTAATACAAAGTGTGCAGTGTAATTCTGTTGCATTAGTTGTCCCTGTCCGTTAAGTCGTCTGTGCCCTTCGCCGCAGGGGAAGTGGCTCGAGCGGGTCGTCCTTTAACTATAAGGTTGGCAGTTTAATCCCAGTTTCCTACTGTCTGCATGTCAAAGTGTCTTTGAGGGAGACACTGAACTCCAATTGCTCCCCAGGCACTTCACAGCAGCCCACTGCTCCTCAAATGCTTACGATGGGTTACATTTAACGTATATATACGACAATTTGGATAAAGTTTATGTTGAGGAAACACCAGACAGTGATGCAGCATTCATTTCATGAGGTCTGGTGTCATTTGTGGGTAGCGATGAGAAAATATTGAGGGATATAGGCACATTAGGCGCTTACATAAGATAGCCCACTTTGCCATTCTTGCCTGATTTGCATACTGGGGAAACAGTCAGGTGAATGGGAATTAAAGCTTTGTCTGCCCCTTTGCACTGAGTTGAGTGTTTCAGGGGTGGTTAAAGGGGAGGTCTGTCAGGGTGTTTGTTCTCAACTACCGGTAAATGGGGTTGATATTACTTTGGGAAATGACTTGGCTGGGGAGAGTGTCTGGGCTGTTGGAAAGCCTCCAAATGTCATAACCCAGTTGCCATTTGTCTTGCAGAAATGAACAGTTGTTACAGAGGGGCCGAAAGTGGTTCCTGCCTGTCCTGACACCCATGCAACGAGTCTCACTGCTTCTCAGAAGTGTGTACACGAGGCTGTTCATCTGACACACACTGAAGTTTTTTGTTGAAGGCTCAGGCCAACGAGGAGTTTGTCTCCAAACTTGTTTTTGATAATGTGAACGCTGTTTGGTGTGCCAAGCCAGTGCTTGCTGCACCTCATCTTGATCACCCTGTTTAGCACTTCGGGATCAATATGGCACATTGTTGGTGGAAGTGTAGTCTCACTGCTTTTGTTTGAGAGCTATTTTGTAGCTGCAAGTTAATGTTTGTAACAGAAAAAACAAATTAATGTGAACATTAATACATCTTGAGCTTGTCTGAATGAAGAAAGTTTACATTCTGATGTGCCCTTACTCATCGCGTTTGTTTGGTATTCCATTTCCCCGCTGCTCCTAAGAGCTGATCGAGGTATCTGAGAGGAATACCAATACTCACATGTGGAATCTTCAGGTAGGTGCATTTTAGGTTAGACTGTAGTACATGCTGCTGGTTTCTTAGGTGGGATTGTTCATTTATTCGACAAATTGCTAATTGATTTGTTTACAGGTACTGGGTGGGACCCCGTTCTTAAGAAGGCGGGTGTGATGGCCTCTGACTCAGTGCTCCTCTTGTTTTTTTCCTTTTGCAGGTTGCCTGCAGGTAGAGATGGGCGGAGCCACCTAACTTAGGCTTTGCCCAAGTTATTTAGGCTGACATCTCATTCTGTCTTTGTCTCACCATCATCATCTACGCTTCTGGTTTGGTTTTCCTTTCAAAACACCCTACTTACATTACACACACTACTGATTTACATCATGTTTAAGTCTTAGTTTAAGAAAAAAAATCCATTCAATCTTGTGTGGTCTCCCTCTTTGTTTAGCTCACTGGGTCTAGGCTGTGACAATCAGTACTCTGGTTGTGTGTTTTGAGTGATACCTTGACACTTGCTCCCTCGGAGGTTCCTAAGGGACCCTGCAATTACAAGCAGTGAAACAGCCTTTTCACACAGGGAAGGGATACAAGGAGAGTATTTACTTTACATCAACATTTGTAAACCATTCTCACCCTTTCCTAACCTTTATTTAAGCTGGCATGTGTATTTAAAAAAAGCATTCATATTTACAGCAGAGGCCTGTTGTATTGTAGCTTCTAACCTTTGTACTAATGTTAGCTCTTTTAAGGACATCGCTGGCCCCGGGCGGCGGGCAGTGTATAGATTATCTTAAATGTGTCCGTTGTGTGCCTTTCACAGACCCTGCCGTTGTCTTGCAATGCTAATTTGACTTAGAAATAACCGCTTCCCCCTCAAGTGCGAGCCCTGTCCCGCTGCCAATGGACAAGAGAGAGTGATGCCCTGGTGTGTGTTTTGAATAGATGATTTTGCCCCTGAGATCTACCTCAGCAAAACAGGTGACTCATAAATGCCAATACCTGGGGATAGAGGCAAAGCTGGCACATGCTAAGGGTGTCATCAGGACACTGCCATTTAGAAATGTCACACCTTCTCCATCTTCTGTCCTACGACTTTGTGTCCTACAACTTTATGAGTTATTAAGGAGGCAGGGGATACATTCAGTAACGCAAGAGAGGTTTAACAGTGAGGAGCTCAATTTTACTAAAGATAATTGAATCTATTGAGCATAACGGTGATAGAAGCAGAACAGAATCTTTCTGGATTTCGGGATGAAACAAAGTAAGACAAACCCTGATGTCCTGATCAAGAGTGTAATAAGGGCGCCAGTGCATGAAAATAATTGGATAGTCGCAGTTTCTGTTGGATGCTGTCACTGAAGCTTTGGCACTATATGATGCCCAAACACTCCTGTCCTCACATGAGAGCAGTTTAGAGTCCGACATGCTGTCTCCTTTAACACATCATGGTTTTTGTGCCCTTTACTGTGTGGGTCACAACACAAAAACTAAAATTGGTTTGGCCTGAGGAAAACAGCATAATTCAGAAAGTCAACAGGCCTTTTCCAGCTCATAAATACAGACAGACATTCTCAAGAGCTACCTGAATATACCCCTTGTGGTGCTTATAATATAATCTGTTTGCAGTAGTATGGGAGGATGGGACAAGATTTTGAATAGATCAATACAGCCTAAGCATGGAATTATTGCACGACGTTTACAGAGATATTTCACTATGAAAAGTGTTATTGCTCTTTTTTTTAAGATGGATTATGTAGTCCATCTGTGTTGATTGACTGTTTGCTTTAATATGCTTTTATAATTATGATTACTTTGCACCTTTTGTAACACGTCCAATCTTAGGGAGATGACAAATTAAATTTCAGGGGAACTTCTGTTCCAATAAAAGTTCAAGTGAAATTGATCTGGAATGGTAGAAAAGCCAGAAAATAACAGACTGTTCAAAGTGCTGCTGTATTGTATCATCTGAGCTTAGCTTTCAGGGTGTGTCATTAGGTTACATTTCAAATTACTGCAGAAAGGTCATTACTCTTTTTGGTGAAATGAATAGTCTGTATAGTTTTTTTTAGTAGCAGATTTTGAAAGAGTTTATTTATTTTCTTTAATTCCAAAAGCAAATTTCTGAACACTGTGTGTTTGTGTGTGTGTGTGTGCGTGTGTTATTTTGTGTCACTTACAGGTAGGCCTCTAAGTCCAGGCTCCCCAGTCTTTCCTCTCCGTCCCTAAGGAAGACACAAGAAGAAGAAGAAAAAAAAGATTAAAAGGAGTGAGTGAAGATGCAACAACAGGTGTGGCTGGGCATACATGCTGCCGGCAATTAAGGCTAGACAGCAACTCACAGTCTCTAATTTGCTTTTAATTAACAACAAGAAAACAGCTTAATTGCTGCACCCCGTGTGGCCCACTAGTCTTTGTTCCCTCCTCTGGTTTACTGCCTCCTTTCCAGCTGTGTGAGTCCCTCTGTGCATCAATCAACCCAAGGAGCAGATACAGCAGCAAACAGGCCGAGCCAGCCAGTGCTGTCAGCATTGCAAAATGAGGTCAGAGGGAAGCGACCATCGTCAACCATTTTTGCTCGTTTCAATGCTCTTTTTTTTGTGACATTTTACGAATAGTGGAATGCCTTCGTGCTTGAAAGCCTACGACTCTGGAAAAGCTGTCATCTTAATTAGATGTAATGCTATCCGAAACCAAGCCAAAGTTGGTATAATTTACATGAAGAGAGTTTATGTCCTTGTGAAGAAAGCGGATAAAGCTCTGTGGATATCCTTACAGCTATCCCATAAACTGGCAGAGCATCACCGGCTCTCGGTTATAAGGAGTGCCTGGATTTAGCTGGCTCACACACACACACAAGACAGATGTAAAATCAACTCAATTAAGAGATGATAATACTCTGGCCAGTATCAATTCAGCTAGTGCACAGCAGTGTAATCAACGGCACCATTATGAGACAATGCAGATATCTGTATTACGGCTCCACGTGATAACCCCTTTCGAATAGTTCATCCAACATAATTGCTATATTGAAACATCTCCTACTGTAATGTGTGTCAGTATATATATGGCACAAAAAAACACTTCTCTCCTCCAGCGAGTTAGCGGTGGTGTAGCTCTGTGGAGAAGGAAGGATTACCGGCTTCTGAGGGGAAACTAAAGAATCACAAAGCAACGCCCCCGAATCTTTCCTTCTGACACTCCATGTATGCAGACTTTGATTAACTGGGTCACATTTGATGGGTACGTTCGCCTTCAGAAAAAGACAAAGGAAGGAACTTCACTGAGAGTGATTGCTTTTAATCATCTGTTTGCATGTGCACTCATGCTTCCGTGGCGTGTGTGTGTGTTTCTATGTTTGTCCACAGATTACAGAATAAATATACTAGATAAATAATGAAAAACAAGGCGTCGTACAGTAAAATGTTAACACCTTCATAATGACACACAGGCAGCGTGTGCCCTCTTTTGGGAATTGCACACTTTCCTCTGTTCATGCTGTTTGATGTACCAACAAAGGCTTGGCCAGCTCCTTTTGATCATCTGTGCTAATGTGGCTTTGAGGCTACATGTGCTTTAATGTGAGCATGAACGAGTGGCACGTCTCAAAGGGCTGAAGATATCGAACGGCGCTGACATGTAGGAACGACACCTTTAAACCTTAAAGTCCTTTGCTTCAAAGGACCGACGCTGCATTGCGTAGGACTTACTTCTCTAAATGTAATTGAGGTTGGTTACCTCTGTGAAAGGAAGAGAGAAGTCGGAGTGGCAGCCAAAGAAATCGGCGAGTGCTTGTGCAGTTTGTGAACACATGTTGTGTGAAAGGTCTATTTCTCACAAGCAGCTGGTGTTTTCGGTGAGAGTAGGTGGTTATTTTTTCTCTCTCTTTCACTGATAATGAATAGGTTGACATTGAATCATTGCTACGTTTGCAAAAGGTTCAGGTTTGTTCTAGCCTCATCCCCTTCTGCTGCCCTTTATACCCTGAACTCAACAACAAAAGCAGATTACGTAGATAAGCAATTTAGCTAATGAATATTTCATACGCTATTATTCCAAGCAGGTCATGAATTATGCAGTTTTCAAAATTATTTCTCCACATTTGCCCTTAAACCTCTTTTAACACCAAATTAATTTTGTGTCCGCCTATTTGCATATAATCACCAAAACAAACAGTCGTATGCTTGATCTCAGTTTTCAACCAATGAAGTTAGAAGAACTAAATGATAACTCTATATTAACAAACTCTGACCTAAAGCGTACTTGTGGTTACCTAAAAGTTATAAAATGGTTCTTAGTAAGCAATGCTATGATTTTGGTGAGGACTTTATTTCTATATCTGAAACCTTGCTTTAGGAAAGATTTCCTACCATTTAAAAAGATGCAATTCTCTAACAGATTCTTCTCATAAAAATGAATAGTAACCTATTATTTCAATCTTGATGTCTGCCTTTATGACATATATAGTCACACTGGATTTATATTCACTCAGTTTACTCGGTAAACCTACCTAAAATAATGCATTGTAATACAATGGCCCTGCTATAAATTCTACATTTCTAATTATCATAATGTTAATATAAGGCTGTAGCTGTTGGTGCAGCTGAACTGTTCATGTCATATACTGTTAAACTCTGGAGTGATTCATTTCTGGTGTGAACACCATTCAAACCAATCACAAAAAGTTTTACGTAATTGAATTGGTTTAAAAAAACATGTCCTTGTCTTTTCTTTTTTTTTTTTTGGTGACGAGTGAACTAGCAGCCTATTTGTGTGTTTACTACCAGAATGTGGAGAGGCAGTGGGTGAACCTGGACTCACAACAAAGCGAGATACCCCCTGTAGGGCTGAATAGAACATATGTCCCCTAAAGTCTGCTGATATATGGCCCAGATAAACACAAACATGAACAGAATCTGAAATTGTGGGGGGTGAGGGACTGTATGTAGCAATAATCGAACGGGATTTCCATCACATTACTTTTCTTTACAATTCCTGGTCTTGCCTTTGTGAACAAAAAACGGGGCCAGTTGACAAATTGAAACAACAAGTACAGTTCCCGTTTAAAACATGGGCCAAATGCTTGACCTGTGCTGGTGCTGCTTGTGGTTTTCTTGAAAACCGCTCTTACAAACACTTGAGAGATGCTTCCTTGGGTCATGAGCAATACACCTGAAATGACAGAGTTGAATCACACACCCAAGGCTACGGCTACTCATGGTCGGAAACATCAGGGAAATACACTCTGGAAAATACACAAGAGGCAGACTTTATCTTCAGGCAAAGTAGGCAACCTGGGGGCCCAAAACAGCTATAGATTTATTATGATGTTTAGATATGACAAGTATTGAATTATGTTCCCTATTCTAGCTCATTGTACCCTGAAAAAACTAACAAGAGACACCCAAAGCACTTAAAAAAAAATATGTAACTCAACTGTATAGTACTAACTGTGTACATCTACTTCAGAGGAAAATTGTAGCACGACATTTACTTACATTGCAGATCCAGATTTTACTCACAAAAATAACAACAATTCAAACATGATTATGATTCAATACATTATACAGCATCGCTTTAGAATTGAAAGCTCGACCTTGAACCGAGTTAAGAACTATTTTATTCTGACAATGCCTCTTTCACTCTTCACTGCTTCAATGCAAGAACTTAAATCACCAAATCTGCCCCTGAAAAGCAGACCCGAGTCCCAGTTACATGCAGTCAAAATCACCTGTGAAATAAACTAAGCAGAGGCAACTTCCAAGTGTTATTTGTGAACCACTGTGGTTATAAAGTAGAGCATGGATTTAATTTACTGATGCTAACATTGTTCACGTTGTATCAAGCCATACACATGGCAAATACAGTCTATTATTCACAAGGGAAAAACACACCCTAGTAGCGGATTACTCACGCTAACAATAAACAATACGATTCTGCTTCCAGTTGGCTATCTGCTCGTGTTGACTCCAGGGAAGTAAGGAAGAGTCTGATTGTGAAGTGAACTGCAATCATTGAGCTCTGAAGCCCCGCCACCACTGCTGAACAGAGCTCATTATTTGTTTATTTAAAATTAATTAATACTGAACAGCAGCTCTCACTATACGGGATGAACACACACACAATAACAGAGAGATCTTCATTATTAGACGTATCATCTTTGCATTGGTTCAATCAAGAAACCTTTAGGTGTGAACCGGCCCTTAGTCTTCCTAACATGAATGGGGAGCTGATAAAACACGGTTGAGGGCGTCTGTGTTGGAAGTCCATATCATGGTTTTTCCTCTTTGAAAAGATATTCATTTAATATTCATAAACCCCAACAGCTCAGAGTCTCATTTTCACTATAAAGCAATCCATTAAAGACTACACCAGGTGACCTTGGGGTGAGACTGACACTCCTCCGTACAGAGGACCTCTGGTTAGCGCGCCATCCACAACAAAGCTGTGCACAGTGACAAGAAATAATTAGTCCGGAGCACAGCTGTCATCACCGTTTGCACTCAGTTGACTCTCCAAACTGAAACACCTGCCGGTGACACAGTGAGATAACCGCCTCTGAAGGCAACATACGGCCTCTGCAATACCGAGATAATCAAGATGCCAGACACCACCATAGTGCCCATGAGCATCCAAACAGCGTGTGAAGTGTTTCAGAGTATCAACTTAGGTTGCATTCTGTGTTAATGTCATTTCTGTGATTTGATCCAGTTTAAATGTCATGTTTGGACCTCCTAGACTTTTATAAATGTGCAACTGAAGGGATACGCTGACATTTGGAATTGAGGTCATTTTCTAAACATATTCAGTCATGTTACAGATTTTTATTTTTCTCCAGTTACTTTAAGCTGTTGACATTGCAGAGAACAACACATGCTTATAATGCAAGCTAAAATAACAATGAGTTAGTTGTATTTGTAAGTGGTATGGGCAAAAACATCATGTCATATATTCAGCTTTTACAACAGTGATCCATGCTTTCCTGTTGCAGTGTTAGAGTGACACAACATTCACTCTTTACTCACTTTACATGCTACAAAAATACAGTGTGTTGCTGTCAACAATAAACAATAAAATGATGCAGAAGATTGTTTTCTAGTTTTAGACTATTACGTATGTTTTTTCAACACTGCTCATTCCCCACTCCCAAGCAAATTACAGGAATTCTGCAACTCTGTTAAGCTTTATTGTAGTTCTGTCTTTTTTTTTCCTTTTTCTGGTGAAGAAGGTAGACATAACACCAGAAGGGGAAAAATAGATGTCAGAGGTAAACAGCAGTCCAAAGCAGTCTCTAGGCAACACGGATGAACAGCAAACTGAAACTGATGATTTTGTCTTCAAAGACAGAAAGAAATGCAAAGCAAAGTGGAAAAAACATGCGAAATCTGTGACAACAAAGCAAGGGATGCTTTTCTTGATGTACGAGGAATTTAGCCAGAGCAGAAGAACAGACTGCAGTTGGACACGGATCATTAATTCTGCTGTGCTATATGCAAGTCACTTTTAAACTAAGCACCACCTTTGTATGCCAAAGTAGAATATGTCAACATGATGACAATTATAACTTAATTATAACAGAGTGGCAAGCCCACAAGACCAGCCAGCAGTGTTTCTCCATCTCTTATGTATCTCTATGTCTATCCCTATGTGTATAATATCATAACTCTATGACTCTGATCTCCTCTCTCTCTCTCTTCTGTTTACTTGTCATCTCTCCTTCCTCCTCCCGTCTCCTGTCACTCGCCCTGTTTCTCCCTCACCCAACTTCCAGCGCCTGTTGGATCACCCTGGCAATCTCTGTTGCTATGCAACACTCAGTGTCCTATAAATTTGACAACATCCTAGCGCTTGATTATTATTTGAGCGCTGCAGTGTGAAGCCCTCCTTCAGGTCATTGCAGTAGATTAGAGAGAGGGAGCGATAGGGGAAGGCAAGGAAGGAAATGAGGGATGAGAGGGAGGGAAGGAGGTGGAGAAAGATGAAGGGATTGTGGAGGAGAGAGTCAGAGTGAACGATGAACTGGCTTCTTGGGTAGATGAAAGATGTGTCGGCAAGACCAAACGCGTATTCAGAAGCACTATTTATCTGTTCCACTCTAAAAACCTGCAATAACATACAGAAGTGTGAAAAGCACTCTACATTAGCTACTAATTCAATAATGGTGCCAGTAATGCTGGAGTGCATGCATGTTTGAGCTGGGGTAAGAAGGAGGCCTCAGTAGACGATGACAGCGTATTTGCAACCTCCGACTTAATCCACGTGGATCCCAGCCTCGGCTGACTACAACTCTGCTATGAGTCGTGAAGAGCATAAAGGAAAGCACCGACATGGGGCCCCGGCTCAGACCTGCAACACAGGCCCCAATCTGAGAGCAAAGTCAACGGCGACAGTGACACACAGCAGAGGTACTCGTTTATGATAACTCCATAATCCTTATCCCAAACGTCAACATGTTCTCTGAGACATTCCCTGTCTCACTACCCATACTGGGATAACACAGTGGTGTAAAATGGAGAGGCCAGAATGTGTCGCAGTTTTTTTTTTTTTTTTTTTTGTAATAAAACAGATATACTTTAAAAAAAGCCACATAATCCACCTGACAAATGCCCCTGTCAAGAGAGGTCAGTAGATAAGCTGGAGGAGCCCTGTGAAATGCACACCAGAGGACCCAACTCAAACCTGACACAGCAGAGGGATGATGATGCCTTTCTTTAATATGCAGCGATAGCTTTCAGTGGGTACATATTCATATTTCAACTTAGTTTAACATTTTAGGTTTTATTCTATTTCAAACACAGTATTTCATCTTTGATTTTGGCTAATTTGCCTCTTAATGCAAATATAAATTAATGTCACTGGAGCGCCCAAACTATTCTTTTTTCCTATTTACAATAATTCTCTATTTAAATTATACAATTATGTATTTGTAGCAGCTACAAATAACAATGTTAATGAAACCTTGAAATTAGGGGGGGATGCTTTCCACTGCTCCCACAAAGTCACACGTACATAATTACTTATTAACTGACCATCAAACCTTTTAACCCAATAAAGCCTGGTTACACCCCATACACACCTTGACTGAATAATCACCAGAAATCTTTGTTCTCCCACTTTCCTTTCCTCTGCCTGTCTCATGTGTGACTCAGAAGTTGAATGTCCTGAAGGGGAAACTATCTGACATTACTAAAGCCATGTCAGTCTGCAACAATGTTACGTGGCTCATGGGAAAGATGACCTTATCTTGACTGAAATACTCAACCGCCACTCCCACTCTTTCTGCCTGAGTTGAGCCCTGTCTCCCTCTGGGGACATGCACTCAGGCCACCTGAGCCTTTTGTCTAACTGCTGTACTGCGTTTAACTGGAACTGACTACTTAGCTTATGATCGGCAGCTGTATTTGCCTGGCAAACAAATGTGTACAAAACAGTGAAGGTGGTACACCCTCCTCATAATATCCTCATGTTGTTTGACAATATACAATAAAAAGTAGATGGTAATGGAGTTTTCTGTTATTGTTGTCTCTGTGCAAACTGTGCTTTAGCAGTTACAGCTAGAGCAGCCACAAATAAATCACCCTTCCACACCAGTGTTCAAAGGATGATTTGGACCATCCAAAAATACACATGGACACCCAGATGTGTGAACTTGTGTATTCACACCCAAAAAAAGACACAAACACAGATTGACAAATGTGCATATGCTGCATGCACACACAAACGACAGTAAGAGAAAGTCTGCCACAACACAACCTGTCACAATATTTATTCCCAAGTGAAGACGCTTGTCTGCTCCTTGCCTTTGAAAGATGGGGGAGAGGGAAAAGGACGGAAACATTCCAACAAGATGCTCTTGATCCCCTCATTCCTTTGGTCAAACCTAGAGTCCCATAGGACACTCATAGAGACAATACAGATGATACAATTACTAACACTGCCAGCAAAATCTAATTTATTCTGTAATTAATTTTGAAATGCCATCCTTTCCCCTTGCCAATATTTTCTGATTTCTCATTTAAAAGTTTGCACCATGAACCATAAAAATCAGCAAGTCGAGGAAGAAAACGGCATAACGTATGCACAAAGGATCTTTAAAATACCAACTGCCAATTTGTGCAGCAACCTTTTAAATCTTTTACCGTGTTGAGCTCAACTCCAGCAACTGTTTGTTAATTATCAAGTAATATGGGGATTCATACAAACAACAACACTCCAGTGTCACAGTTTCTTTAAAAAAAGGGTAGATTCTTTAATTTATGAGGAAATAACTACCTAAGGTGCATTCTCAGCTTCGTAATATTGCCTCACACTAAATCAGCCCTGCTACTTCTGGGTGTTAGCTTCAAAATATCAGCTGAGCATCAGTCGGAGAAGTGGACAAATATTCAGTGAATTCACACCAGCTCCATACGCTACAGTTGACAGAATTCTCAGCCAAAGCCCTTTTCACTACGTCAAATCAGCTTCTGAGGTAAATATTGATTATGCTGCGTGCTTGAAATGTCACAAAACCCACTGCAGAGACCGAAGCCTCACCTGCTTCAGATTAGGGATCCAATTAGAGACAGACAAATTCCCCGGTTGAGACTGCCCTCGCTGGATGCCATCTTAGGACACTGCACAAGCTCCCAAAAAAAAAATGCCTGGGCACTGGAGCTTGCAAAGATCCCTTGCACTTGGTAAAAGCCTCAATAAAATAGGATTTGTTCCAGTTGTTTACTGAGGGTTAAGAGGAGCGGCTGGGGCAGGAAGAGAACGGCAAAGCCGACAGCTGCCTGGCAGGGGCTCAAATGCAGCTTAGCATTTTTCACCATTCTGACTGGCACACAATGCTCTCTTTAACTCCCAGCCATCTAAATATTCAGGGACGTATAAAGAGATGGCTGACACTGCAGCCGACTTAAGACACAGCTCAGCTGGCCAAGATTGCACCTATAGGCTCTTGGCTAAAGCTTTCCATGAAGGCTTTCCTCACAGAACTCGGATCCCAGATCCCACGTGTCTAAATGGTGATTTGTACATGTGCCACTAGATGGCAAACTAGCTTCATCAAAAATGTAGCACACGGTGGGGGAAAAGAGCCAATAAGGAGGCTGTTCGCTCTCTATGAGAGGGGATAGATGTCCTCAATGCATGAATGTATGATGTGTGTTGGGTAACATTCCTAATTAGGGAGTCTGGCAATTAGGCACTGAAAACCGTAAAGGAGATTTTTCTGTGGAGGGCTTACAACGATGAGAGAAGGAGGAAATAGACGAGAGCAAGAAGCTGTATGAGAGTGAGGGAGGGGGACAATCATTTTCACACCGTATTATGCCTCTTTTCAACCGCCACAAAATGCAAGAGGACACAGGTGGCATTACAAACGCACCCAGTCAGAGAACGCGGGATATTATTGGGTAAAATAACCATTATAAAACTACTTCAGCAAAACAGCAAAATCCACTCCGTCACACACAACACTAGAGTCAAAAGCAAACACAGGAAATGCAGACAGTGGATGTCTGTGGAAAGTAAGCCATGGCGATCCCGAGGGAGCCTCAGAACAGCTCTTTACGACAGCCACGTCTCCACCACGTCTTCACGGATGAGTTTTAAAAGCTCATTGATTTTAACAACTCCTAAGGAGAGGGAAGAGGCCTGATGATACTACCTGAATTTGCATTTTTATGCGGTGAAGATGATGAATCCATATTAAACTATGAGCTCAATTCCCACCTATCAGCTGAATGTCTGTGGAGTGTTTCCACGCAAAGCTGGGTGCCTATTGCCTTGGCTCCTCACTAGGCAGGCGTTGCCTCTCGAATGTTCTCATCTCCTAATGGATGCTGTTATTAGTCTTGGCTCTTAGAAATTTCACAGTCTCATCTGTACTTTTGGCTGTATTATTCATCCGGAGCAGATTGCTCCCGTCCTATGTTTACAGATACTGAGTGTTTCATTAATGCATTATCCAACAAGTGAATAGGAGAGGCCCGAAAATCTACTTTGAATAAACCCTGCTTCATTTTACAAACCAAATATTTGAGGTCGGAGAGAATACGCTGTGCAAAGATCCACGGGGATTCTCACTCTCCCGGTACTGTAGCCCATGGCGAGTCTTATGCTTCATATCACTCACCACGCATAACAGATTACACTAAGGTCCCACACACAACCATCTGTGTAATATCAGGCCACTGTAAATGCGCTGCTTCCTGGCGTACCATTAAAGTGGACACAGATGAATGTGTCTAAATTGGTTGCGAGGAGGATGAGAGTGTGAAGAATCAAAAATATGGATGGCAAGCTGTAACGGTGATGCAGCCTCCCACTACCGCGCCTCTGTGTTCTGCAGTGTTCAGGGCTACGTCTCCTCCCTGTCCAGCCTCTGCCCCCCCCCCCCACCATACTCTGAGCCATCCTCCCTCTTCTTGGCCGAGGAGACAGCAGACAGAGACTGAGCTTACTCGGGGCATGCTTCAATCATCCAACCATCCTGGGTCCAAAATGCCCTTTTAAAAAGGTATTTACATTCACAGCTTTTCTCGAAATGCTGTCTCCACCTTAAACTGACCTAAAATGCCAGGAGAGTGTTGTTGTTATATTACTAGACTATTTGGAGCCGGAGAAATCCCATTGTTTGAATGACTGAAGCCGTGGCGTGGACCACATGATACCTAGAACACTTACAGGGGCCAGTCACCTCTTGTCCACTGACATACCTCAATGAGTCCAGTGAATTCAGTTCAGCCGACCCTATCCGACACATGACACTCCATTAGTGTTGCTATGACCTGGCACACGTTGAAACAACATTTCGGAAATGTGGGCGAGGTATAAGACACAGGCCAAGGGGATGCCGGACCCTGATGAATTCTGACACTGGAGCAGCAAGGACGTGCATATTGCTTGCAGTGTCCCTTCTGTGTGGTACAGCTCCGTCTCCAGAGAAAGGCTCGAGGTTGTAGATGTGTGAATGAGGGTCGTGCCCTGGCCAACTTTAGCAAGTCTATCTAATGCTCAGAGGATGTGTTGACCTACATTACCCCTTGTTGAACATGGGCTTTTTACACCTATACATTCACACATCAACTTACAGACAAACATATTACACACGGTGACGATAAAAGCCAGTGAACAAGGTGCAATCAAAGTGGCCCTCTCAAAGTCTTGCTTCCTGTATTCGTCCCTGTAATTAATTGGCCAATTAATGTGTGTTTATTCTGGACACCCATGGACGTAGCCATACTGGGGCTCTCTGGGAAAGACGAGAGTCAGACAGATAAATCAAAGCTCTGTGCATCTGTCCTTGCATGTGCCAAACGCTTCCCCCTGTAACTCTCCTCTTTCCCAACTGGGCCCAAATGTGAGACCTTTTCATAGCCAATCAGGTCAAATCTTTGTTTCATCCTCTGTCCCAATGCACTTGACATTGACAAGATTAATTGCCTTGTGCACTGGGCAAACGTGCTACCTCCTGGTGTAATACAGGTGTCAAAAGCGCGGCTCTCTGGATTTCCTCAACATGAATTTGGGCAGAGGGGGAGAAGAATAACCTATTCCATTTTGTTCAGCGAAGGGTTAATGAATCCTCCCCCCCCCCCCTGCTTGTAAAATTGCACAGGGTGTAAATCTTGCCATAAAACCTCAGCTGTGAGCCCTGCTGACCTGTAAATTCTTCTCTCCGTGTTACTCTGCCATTGAGCTTCAATGGGTCGGGCCGAAACTGTAACTACATATCGACATCACTACTGTATTTAACACTGCTTTAAAGATAGAGACCGTGAAGATGGTCTCCAGCTGTGTCTCAATGGATAAATATTGTTTTATAGGTGCATATTTAGTGGTAGATGTTGAATGTAGTTGTGTTTGTGTGTGTGTGTGTGTGTGTGTGTATATATATATATATATATATATATATATATATATATATGCCAAATGTGCCAAGGTGACACAGGTGACTTTATCTTCAATGTATAATACATGAATGTATATATATTAATATTATGAACGTATATTAATTAGATCGTTGGCATATCAGATCGAATCTGACTTAAGGCAGTTGGGGCTAATTAACTTATCATATCGTTACAGCTATGTACTGAGCAGGAGAACAAAAAGTACTGCTCCAATAGCTGCTTCAATTTCATGCATTTACTGTACCACCCAAATCAGTGGCAGCCTCCCATGGAGATCTTCTGGCAGGAAGGCTGGTATTCTCACCAGGGACCCGTTACTTAATAATCTCGCCCTGCAGGTGCTCTGGTAGAGGTCAACAGTTTGTTACAGTTGCATCGCTGTTCATGTCTGCCTCCACCTATGGAGCGGAAAACCGCTGCCAAATGTTCCCGTCCCCACACGGCGAACCATAACTCCTTCCCTATCACTGTCACTGCCCGCTTTGGTCCCTGCAGACACACAGACTGATCCAAATGAACCGGAGCCAAGTCTATCAGATATTATATGAATATTACATATACTGTGGTGGCTCAATTATGTCCAAACAACATTTGCTCGGCCTTGTAGAGGAGAGGCAGCTAATTTCCAGTTACAGCATGCATTTGGCTTTCAGAGAAGGGCATACTTTTTCAAACCAAATTAGGTTAAATGACAAATGCTACAATGAGGATCCATAGATTTAGTTTTAAAGTAGAGGGGACTGTATCCGATCTGACACTAATGTTTTGATCATGCATTATGCCATCCAATAGAGAACACCAGAAGGATATCGCCCTGTTTAAAAGATCCCTATTTTCCGCATACATTTAAACATGGCACACATTTTAAAGTAAAGCGCCCCTACATATCCCTTGTGCTGAGAGAAAATGTACAACAGTGTGGTAGTAGAGATAACTGCATGAGTGAAATATTATATAGCTGTTCCCTGGTATGGAAGAAGTGTATAGGATTTGGTGGCATCGAGTGGTATTAATTGAATACCCCTCCGAGCACTTTCCAAGACTGCGGTAATGTGAGCTGCCAAGTGCAAAGCCGTGGTAATGCTGTTCTCCTCGCTCCCTCCATCCTTATCATAATAACACTACTTTAGGAGCGGCGGCTGGCGGTACCACGGTTTTGGACTCTGCAGCTCACGTTAGCCCAGTATCACAAGTCAGAGAACTACGATGTTAAGTTTGTCCGTTCTGGGCTACTATAGAAATGTGGAGAGGACCTGCTCCCTATGTGGATATGAAGGGCTCATACTAAGCCAACGATAACACAATGGTCTCATGTGACTATACACCAATGAAAACTGAATATAATATTCCATTTCTGAAAATAGATCCTCCAAAGATCTTTCGAAATGCTACACACCAGCCCTTTAAGCATTCATTGGAGGGATGACCTTTCCAGACACATGCTCGCACAAAGATGAAGTAACAACAAATATGGAGGAGAATATGCCTGTGCATTTGGTCAGGACTTATAGACAGCTGTCTCGGTCATTCAGCACAGGGCTTGAATGGAAAATGTAAACACCACTATCACTTCCAAAAGACAAGCAATTACCCCACTCTTCTTTGGAACTGTTGACCAGTCCAGTTGCCAAGCAAAGACAAGACAGCCGATCTTTTCTACTGTTTGACAGATTATATCCATGCGACTCAGTGCCCAGGCAGCTGTTGCTGATGTCCATTACATTGTTTCAAACTTTTTGACACGAGCGAAAGAACCGAAAGTGTGCCTGCGCTCCAATTACTGACGCGCATTGATCTGGGACTGTGCTACCACATGATCTGGAGTGATGACAGCTGATGAATATGATGTGACAGCAGTTGAAGTTTTGCGATACGGACTCGTGTATTATTTTACAAATGGCCATCTCTGCCATATAACTGGAGGAGAGTCTATTTGCTGTCTTCAACAAGTGAACATCGACTTCTAGCATAAGGTTTACATGACTTCACAAATATGCCCTATGAGGAAATAAAAAGAACAGTAATATAAGGCCCCATCCTGCAGCATTACTACAGTCACAGGATATAAAGTAAATGCATTAAAACTAAACTACATTTGTTACCGGAACTATCTCTTAAACTATCCTCTCTGTGAAAACATTAACATCAAAATATCTTTATGTTCTAATCACTGTAATTAGTAATAATTATAACAAATGACAGTGTAAGAACACCATGATTCGGAAATAAATAATTGATGAGATGTTGGACACTGCAATTAGTGACCACGGTGGGTCTGCTGCATAAAGACTGAGAGGGGGGAGTTGATTCAGCACAGGATTAATAACCTGTTAGTAAAATCAAAGTGCTGTCATATCTTAGAGCGGCGCTGTGTAATGTTTCTTCAATAGCAATCAATAGTCAAGGCGGATTCTTTTCACTGCAGTATTGGTGTGGCACATAATATCATTTAGCGAAAAATGATTTCTCACAGATCACAGAAAGTCTCTCTTTTAATGGCTTTTCCCTCCACCAGGTCGTCTAATGTGGCCTAGCTAGGAAGGGTCTCTAAGCCTTTTCACCTGTATTGTGACTTTTGTCCCCTCTTATCTCCTTGACATATGAGGCAGGCCTCTCACGTGGCACAGTGTCGTCCACCCATACCCACAGCTGAGGCACGCAGACACATTTTTCTATGAGAAACCGGAGCCATTTAACAGGGGAGAGATACTAGAGACAATCAGAAAGCAGTCAGTTGAGAATGTCACCTATTACCTGATGGTAAAGTGTTTGTAGCATCAAAGAGTACGGAAATGTCTTCATCTCAGGCATCACAAAAGATACCCGCATGTTCATTCCTGAGCTGCAACTCACTAGTTACCATATTATTTCCATCTGCACCAACTAGTTCACTCTCTAAGCAAAATAAACTAAATAAATAACCAACCAACCAACTAGATGTAAATAAATAAATGAATAAATCAGTAAGAGGATCTACACTGCATAATTCATTTGAAGAGAACACATCCGTCGACCGAGCAGTTGCAGTGTTCTGCTTCCTCTAGGGCCTGCTGGGGTTTCGTCATCGCTGCAGTAGCACGGCTACAGTATGTCAGAACAAACACTGTGCAGCACATCTGTGTGCATATTCTAAAGCAGGACACAAGCAATCCCTGACACGGTGGCGGCCCTCAGCTGATTAAAGGGGATTTCACTGTGCTGCATTCACATTATTTACATTCAGTAAAATGCATCAAAAAGCATCAAATAATACAATATATATAATATAAAGAGTATAGAGATAATCTATGTATAAGGCTTATGCAATGGTCCCGTCAAATAGCTTCCATAACATACTCAGGGAATCAACGGGGCGATTTTGGTGACATATTTAGCAAGGACTTATTTTTCCATACAGGTACATTTATACAGCTAATAAGGCTTAATGTGGTGTTAGGCATGGATTAAAACTCCATGACCAACCTTGTAACGGGGGATTTCTTAAGGTGATTATTTATTAATCCACAGGAACCTATTGCCTCGCCCAGGGATGAACCCATGTCTGCACTGAACCCACTCACAACCCTGTGCCAGGAACCCAAGCAGGGTATGCTGGGACGACTTGGCACCACATCAATAAACCAAGCTTGCCATGGTGCTTCCTATTTATTTTGGCTTTAAGGAAGCAGTGTGCGTTGACTAGGCAAGCGTAGGTTTTCAGTCCTATTTTGAGCGTGCAAGGTGTGTTACGTCATGTGTTGCTTTTGCAACGCTGTCTGCCGCAAAATCCCACATGACTTTTGTATGCAAGACTTTATTATACAGTCCCTGGTATTTATATATTGATGTGTGTCCTGCATATGCTTCACTGCACTGCATGCTATATGAACATACAAAATACTTGGCTTACAAATGACTACATTAAAAACTCTAAAAATTCCAAGGTTATTCCCTTCAGCATGCATGTCTTTTGCCTCCTCCACCTGTGTAGGACAGGGTCAGTCAACAATGACAATACAGAGCTTAGCACATCATCACAGCACCTGATTAATATTTTAGCAGATCACAGTTAGCAAGGGGGACATATCCTTTTTTACTCGTGCTCCCCAGCTTCTTTTTTGATCCGCTGTAATGTGCCTCTGAATCCCAAAGTCATACTCTGCCTGCCATTCTGTGTCAATGCCATCCATAATAGATAAAAACCAAGCCATTCACATTACTATTGATGGCAACGTGTAATGTGGGGAAAATACATTCCCATAAATTCCTAGACATGGTTGGACTGGCCCTTACCTCCACCCTGAAACACTGAATTAGTCATCCATCAAGGTAATAATATAAAATCAGGATTCTATGAATGTTAGACATGGGGTCACAGGGGGGGCTGGGTGACTGCCCTTGATATCCGGTCTTGCATATGTTTTTTTTTTAAGCTTCAGAGAAGGATCAGCGCGAATGGCATAATTCCTCTTCTCCCTGCTATGTCCTCCATATATCCTTCAAGTAAATCTAAATGGCTTAGAGTGGTTGTATTTTCCCCAAGAATAAATTGAAGTGGACAGTGTGAGACATGGTCTGCCCTGATCTGAGGCCTTGTGAAAGCTTTCCACTCCCAGCTATTCCATGAAGGTTGTGGAGTGGTCAGTCTATGCCAAGATATTCTGCATCATTTGTACATCAGCTACGGCTCTTTGTGGAACCGATAAATTGAAAAGCCTGGACAAGAGCTGCTAATTGGGTGAGAGTCTCCTGGTGTATCAGCTGGCCACTCGCTAATGATACACGTCCACCCTCCTAAAATAGCCCCCTCAAACTGCAAAAACACAGATTGGTCAACAACTTCCAGGCCACATGTGACTCGTTGAGCTAAGAATAAGCAGAAACTTTAGCACATTACCAGTCACCATGAAGTCAGCCAGTCATCAAAGACAGGGTATTAATAGATCAGAACTGTGTCTTCAGCAGCAGCAACTACAACAACAACAGAAAGTCTGAAATGGCCAGTTTAAAGCCCTGTGGCTGCTTTGCTTACAAAATCTTCACAGAAACAACACGTGCAAGAATCATTACGGGTATATAGGAAACCAAGAAGCTACAACATCAAAGTAGGGTGACTTTCTTCTCCTCAAAGACAATTATGATCGAAAGATTCATCATAAAACTGTGTTCCAGAAAAAGAAAAGTGGGTCCCTTTGACGCCTGACGAAGCCTGCTTAGGTATGGAAGAACATCTAGCCGAAACATCTGCACCAGCCTCTGAGCTCGCTTTTGGATTCTGTTACTTCATGCATTTTGGGAAATGATCCATTTAGAACTAATGCAACTGATGACAGGTCATACATTTTGAATGTTATTGGAACAAGTTTTGAATTTGAATGCAGTCACACACGGAAGGGTGGAATGCTTGAGATACTTGATGTCCAGATGTTTTGAGTATTATGCATCATCTCGGCTCTTGCTTAATCTGAAAACAACATTTGCCTGACCTACTTATGGTGCTCTACAGCTCGACCTGCTATATATGTTATATTTTTGCTCCAGCGAAGCCAAATCTTTTTCAATCTTTTTTTATGAGCAATTTCTGTAAAATAGACCAGAATACTCAGTCTGAAGAGACTATTTTTGACTCAGGCGAAGGTATTCACACAAAGTCAATTAAGCTGAACACAAAAGGACACTCTATCCACCTGTCCTTGAAAACTGCCTTTCAGCTGTGATGACTGGGAACAATAACATTCTTGCTTTAGCCCACTACAGTGTTAGAATATTCACCCACTAGGAATGATGGAAAACCATATTAATCACCATACATTAATTGATAGTACATTTCAAATGTACTGGAATTGAGCAAATGCTCCAAGAGAGTTTTTATTTTATCGTGCTGTGAAAAGATGCCCTGGACACGCCCCCCCTTCTCCTCTGTCTTTGCTACATATCATCTTGGCCTCACCTAAAACAACAACAGCCACCCAGCTGCTGTCTGGCCTCCCCCAGGCCAGTGCCTCTCTCGACCACTAGCCACTGTTTCTGTTTACTCACCCTTTTGCCCTCTTTGCCTGGTTCCCCTGGCCGACCCGGCACCCCAGCCAATCCCTGGGGAAAAGGACATGCATCACAGTGAATTGGGTGCTACATTTGCGTGGCATTGCACGGAGAGATTTCGCTTTGCTTCTTGTAAATACTGAGGCAGACAGATGTTTGTGCCACATGTTCTCAACAGACCAGATGATAACTAGTGGCCTTATTTGCAGTGATAGGAAAATCAGCATTAGCTTAGTTAAAAGTGCATGAATAGATGGAAGGGAGTATGTACAGCTGCAGTTTCCATTCTTGCTAAAGAACTGTTTCGAGGTGACATCTCCAGATTTCCCTTAACAGGCAATTTTCAGCCTCAGTTGATGTGAGCTTCATCCCATTATGCAACACAGTATCTTGATAAGGAACAATTAGTCAGTTAATCAAGGTATTTACTGAAAGGTGATTTTGTTTTGAAGTTCTTGTGCAAATACATAGCTATCGTGCTTCAATAATTGCTTTTTGAACCTAATAGCTGTACTTGATTGCTTAAGAACATGATATGTGCACTTTGTCCAATGAGAAAAGGAGAGGACAATGAGGTACTAAACAGAAATGAGACAATTCACTTCTTACCTTTTCTCCTTTGTCACCTGGAGAGCCCTGGAAGTGGCAAATAAAGAGTTATGTTTACAAGAAAACAAAAGCATAATCTCAAGAATAAAGTTTAGATATTTTCAATAAAAACAATTTTAACTTAAGTACCTGATCTCCTTTGAGACATTGTTTGTCAGCCTAGGAATAAAGCAAATACATATCAGTCAACCTGAAAACACAGTCACTCCTATACGGTTTGACGATACACGTTTGCTAGTTGTAGACATGGAACACAGTTGGTCAGGAGGCAATTATCTTTGGCTGTGATGACCCGAAGAGAAGTTAGGGCATGGCTATTACAACTTTCCAGACACCCTGCTGGTCACTGTCAGGAAAGGGCAGACAGCGTCGTCTATCTCACAGGCTATAGAATGGACACAGGGCCGTATACATCTCAGCTTTCAAATACAGGCCGAATAATTGGTGTCCTCTTTCAATTGGCATCCAAAGGTCAAATACTGTTGACTTTTCCTGGAAACGGCTGCAGAAATGGACATTCACATGTCTTTCACGTCGGTTAGCGGCTTCATGCAAAGAACAAACAACAAAATAAAAAGAAAATAACAAGGAGACTGACCGCCCTAAGATAGTTAGTAAAGCTGTATCTGTAAAAAAATAAAAATAAAATAAAGAGTGACAGCTCTGACCTGTGACACCCTAAATAAAACATGTTGCACTCCGTGCAGAGCTATTGATAATAAATAAATTATTAAAGTACAACGGTACAACCGTTGTTGGCTTGTGAGCTGCGAGTTTTGACCTTGGGTAACGAGCAACACGATCCAAATCCACCCAGCAGTTTCACAATATTTTCTGCTTACACTCGCCAACCAATTAACGTGGCATGATGTGAGAAAGTTTTGTGAAAACCAGGTTCGCTTTACAGGGAAAGACTGTTATTTTCCCTGTCCTTATGAATGTAAAATTAGCCCTGGAGTAAAGCTAATGGATGGTGGCAGTGTACTGTGGGTATCATAGGCACTGTGGTGACATAAAAGGGGCAAGCCAGAAGCAGTGGGACACAGTTTTTGTATCACGCCAGTGGTGATTAAAACTGGCAGGCTGATCCCCTCATGATGTGTACATAATTAGCTAACCACCTGCAGTATACCTTTAATCTACAACAGCCGTCAACTCCCTGGAGACAATGCATAAAGTGTGTGTGTGTGTTTGTATCTGTGCCCATGCATTCACTACATGTGATGACAGGTGACTATGAAAGCCTCTGCTGGTACATATATCTGCTGTCTGCTGACATATGAACCCTCAATTTGGTGTGCAGTGGAATGAGCACATTTCTGGGTTATGTTCTCTGTCCTCGCGGTTTTACATGACCGCAGAGAAAGCGCCAGCACAGCCAGTCCAATTATGAGATCGAAATACATAAAGCATGGTGTCGTCCTTGCCGGGTTTCTGTAAATGCAAGAAGTCTGCAGGGACAGCCACCAACCCAATAAGTGCATGTCTCACCCAAGTGGGATACGGCAAGTGACTACCTGTCAACCTCCACCTGCACCCCGAGGCTAAGAGCTCCATTCTTCTCTGCCTGGCTGCTCATCCTTATCTTTTTTTGGCCCAAGTGAGGAGGCCCACTGAGCCCTATCTATCTGCTCCTTGTTTGACCCATTCCCTGGCGATGGTAATGTGACACAGACACTGCTCACCTTAGTGCTGCACTTTCCATCTCTGAGGGCCAGATGTTGTAACACTATGTGTAGCACCTGGTCAGCCAGGAGGCCGTGATATTTACAAAGCTCAGTCCAGCCATTTCAGGTCACACCCGCATGCAAAGTCCATTTCAATATTTCTACTGCTTTTGACTCTCCTTACGCCTACAGATAGCATAATGAGATGTAAATGTAACAGTGTGAACTTACAGGCAGCCCCGGAGCTCCAGGCAGGCCTGTATCACCCTGTGAAGGAAGTTAATAATTAGCAAGAAGTCCTAAAACTTTACAAAATAACATTCTGTGTGCACTGGAAATGGCAACAGCTGCTAAACCTATACAATATATTTTTGACTTTTAAACATTTAGCCTAAAGGCCAGCCATCATGTTTGTGATAAAAACTGAAGGTCATATATTTACTATGCATAGCAGTGCTGTAGCATGTGCTGTAGATGGTCATTAACGGGTATTTACAGTTTGTCTTGAAATGAAGCCTGTCTGATGACTTTCAAACTGTCAGATGGGCTCATGGGCTGGTGCCATTAAATGTGACGGGCCCTAAAATAAACACAGCCGCACTATATCATGTAAAAGCCTTGCAGAATTAAGAATGGACAGGTATGATAACATTGTTTGGTGACTGTGACATACAGGCAGTCAGGAAAAGTCATATAAGGAAAGAAGTCGACGCCAGCATAACCCAATGTAAGCAATGATCTCACATGCTTTTTACTGCCTCACTTGTTTTTTTTTGTCTTTTCAGAGAAAAGTCATGTATCACTGTCCAATATTTTTGCAGCCAAGTCCCCTTTTCAACGCCGTCCCAATCGCTCTTCATAAAGCGCCGAGTTGAGGATCAGTGGACTTAAATTTGGCAATTCGGTTTATCAGATGAGGATGAAAGAAGAAAAAAATAAAAGGTTTTTGTCGTTTTTATCCATTTTGTTGTCTAAATGAATGTCACAGCTAAAATATGCCTGCTATGGGATATGCAAGGGACTCATTACTTTATGCTTCCAAATCTGCCTCACTCTGTCAGTTTCAATACAAACAAACGTTCTCTCCTCCCCCACTCCCACCAACCCATCCGGAAAATAGGATAAAATCCGCTGTGATTCTCTGTTGTCTTCACAGAAACACACAGACCTCATTATAACTTCAAGGCTGGCAGACAGAACATTACACCTACAATAATGTGATGAGTTCTTCCAAAAGACAACAAGAAAAAAAGGAGCCCCAATAAGGGAGGATAAATAAAAGAGCTGGAGAGATGGCAACTAATTACAGGAAAAACATTTCATCCCATACATGAAAAAAAAAACACACAATGGGATGAAAAGAAAACTTTAAACACACCGATCTTTACTGCATTGCAACAAGAGTTTACCTAATTCATGTCAGTGATGTCAGTGAACAGATTATAAAGGGGCTGCAGATAAGAACAAGCTTTTGCATCAAACCCCGTCTGCTGCACTTCCAGCTGGTCTTAAACCTCTGGATTGTGAAAACCAGTCACAGCATATTGTAGAGGATATACCTACTGTTGGATTTCCGATATTTGGGACCAAACATCAAATGTATTCAAAATCAAGAGTCCCTGTGAAGAATACCCAAACAAAAAGGCAGCAAACCACATTTTTTTGCTGTAGCCTTTAGTCCCATAAACAAACAGTTCAGAGAGAGCATATGGCCATTACAAACAGCTATCTCTATGAATATACAAATACTCTGCAAATATAGTGAGTGGAATATTTTCTCTAAGCCGGGGATATAAGCTACTCTATGTGACCATCAATAAGGTTTTGCGAAGTTATGATAGCAATAACAGTATTCTATGGCTGGACATGTTTGGAGTAGCAATCTACAGCAGCACTTCAAACAGATGGGCAAAGCCTGTTATTGAGACTACAGCTCATGAAAGTCAAGCAGATTCCCTGAAGTATCTATTTTCATTTAAAAAAATAAAACACGAAAACAATTATGGTGTAATTTTGTCCGGGGCCAGTCTGTGTGGCAGACTCACTCACGTTGTTTCCTTTGGGACCAACTGGACCAACTGGCCCTGGGTCCCCTTTCAGACCCTGGGAACACAAAATATTCAATATGTTGAGGGATATTTGTTTTTAGTGAAAGTTAGGGATTAAAAACTGGTTAAAAAAGAGAACCCAACAGGTGTTACTGTATGTCAGTATGTCGACACCCATGCAGGTGTAAGATACTCATGCCTGTCGATGTCAGTCAATGACAGAAGAGCAGATAATGTCAACAATCAGATGCTGCGTTTACCAAAAGCCGGCTGAGAGATTCGCAATCAGCTAACACAAGTTCTGCCACCCCCCCTGATCCTGTCTCTGTTTTCCCTCATCACACTTGGGCTTAGCAAGGACTGTGATTGTCATTGCTTTTAAACCATGAAGCAGAGGACCTGGGGGGTGGAATTGGACTACGCGAGCTCGGGGCAAAGTCGAGCCTCTCGGTGGTGAAATGTGAAAGAGGAGTGACAGCTGAGATAAACAGTGATAGCTGATGAATGAGGCTCGACACATATTGACAGGCTAAATTTGCAGCAAGCCTTGTTAGGTGTGACACATTTGGGCCAGCGACTCTTTGAAATGGGTTAGGGAAGATGGAGAGTGTGAGTGGTCTGTAAAATGACTCAGAAATACAATAATTTGTCACGGTTAAATTTAGAGCTACAAAGGCTATTAATAGTGAATTATATATCTGCGGAAAATGATTACCTGCCTTTGTCACATTAAGTCTGGCTCCTCTAGAGGCGTGACTAATTCATTGCCCATTCCCGGCGAGCTTCGTATTAAACACTACCATTCAGGAGACGGAAGCAATGGTCATGCCGGTGTAAAATAATTGGCCCTATGGTAACAACAGAAAATGCAGCTTGCCCATAAATTGCACTTACGATGACACCATCGTGGTATGATTTTATCACTGTATTTGGACCCTCCGCCCACGCACACTGTCAACAACAGGGCAGCTGGCCCATAGCTGTACATGAGAGCCCAATTTTTTATTTAAATGGACAACCTAACCACTTTACTGGGCCAATCTGACACAAGAGGATCCAGAAACAAATTCCCCTCTGAGTTATTACCGGGGCTGTGAAGGAGAATCAGAGTACAAGGCTCATCCGATAACAAGGACGTAAACAACTTTAGGTTCTGTCGATTACAGTATTTGATTAATATTGGAAGAATTTTGCCACTGATTTGGCCAATGAGGAGATCTGGTCTCATTAAGGCGAAAGGCGTCTTGTGATAAAAACTTGTTTTGTTGTTATTGTCCTTTACAATCATTACGTGTATTCCTCTTGTTATGTTGAGAAAGGGACCACAAGACTGATGTTTGTTCATCCTCACAGCTTTGTGTTTGTGATTTAAGAGCAAATTTAAACACACTTATACTTAAGCATCATCTATTAAATTATGCTTGTAATTTCCCCACTGTGGGACTAATAAAGGATTATCTATCTAAATGATTTAACTATGATTGCAATTTATTGAAGTGGACAGGGGAAATATTATATCTAATATACAGTATATACAGGACAAGTGTCCTGCACTGGTAAAATAAAAAATAAAAACACACTGGCGCTCATAGGTGCTTAAAATGAATCCCAGAAGCTACTATACATGCAGTTTGTACATCTTAAAACAATATGTTCTGCCAAAGACTGTCGTATTCATATTAGATTCGCTAAATAATACTATTGGGGTTTTGTTGCATCATAAATATTTAAGATTATGCTTCTATGTTGCAAAATTAACTCCTCCTCTCCTGCATCCTCTCCCACAGACTGCAGACACAAGACAATATGTTTACGGAAGAGTTGACAGGGGACTATTATAATTCAAACTGAATAATACAACTGGGATGAACGCGTGCAAGGTGGTGAATTATTTTTTCCCATGGCACTTCCTTATCGGAAACCAAATGCAGGTCAGACAGAAGCTCAGTCAGTCAAAAAGCCATGTCTCTCACCATGTGTTGAATGATGTCGCTCATCCAGTTTTACAGTCTGGCTATGCTCTGCAACTGCTGTGGCTAATCTCTGTGCCACAAACAATGTTTTCTGCTGGTAAATATTTTAATTACAACTGTCAACAAAGCATTCTTACTTAAAAGCTCCAGAACTTATTATGTTTGCCAGATGTGAATAATGCACTCTCAACTTCCCATGTGAGCTTGTGGTTGTTAATTTATTGTGACAAGAGATGCTTTGGCTAAGAAAAAGAAGCATTTTGCTATAAAACTTGTCTTGAATGTGTGAATATTCAGATAATTCCAAGACTGAAGTATTGTCAGTGATAGGACATGGAACTGCACAGCATCTGGACATGTCTGTAATAATATACATAACGGCAACGCGTGCAATTAAAAGTTACTTTTATTTTGGCTGAGGCTTCTGGCAGTTTAATTTTGCATTAAATCTTACTCAGGGACACACAAAACACCCTCTACTTTTCCATCAGTCATTACTTTACACCACACTTTCTGAATGCTTTATGCTTGGAATTTGTTAACTTTATTTTTTTGGCATTCAGTAATAGGGCACACATGTTTTCTTATACTAAACATATAAATACATATAGTTTTATTTTGTCAACAACCTTTTATGCGATCATTTTTGGGAAATGATTCATACTGTGGACATTTTATGCTGTTTTAATGATATATTTGTTAACTTAATGAAAGAAACACTTGACACATTCAATATGATAAACAAATAATGTATTTAAAATTTGTTTCATAGCTCTGGGCCAAAATCTTTTTTTTTGCTAAAACATGCTTTTTGTCACTTATGACAATATTGTATAAATTTGTGTAGTCAAGTTTTGCATACCAATTTTATTCATGTCACTATGCAAAGTTGAGACAGAACACTATTTTATCCTGTTTCTCTGCCTTCTCCAAGCTCCACCTACAGAGAATGTGTAGTTCATGTTGTTCAAATTAAACAGTATATTAGAATCAATGGAAATGTTTTGCTATCAGTTCAATAATATCAAGAATAAATGTCTAATTCATTTTGAGTAGGAAGTAGTAGAACGCAACATAAGTAATTCTTTAAGTTAGAGTAACTGATTACACTTCCTGAGTAACTTGCCCAACAATGCACAAGTGGAAGGTTATAATGAGATCCACGTGACATACAAAATAACCCATTTACTCTTTTTAAAATGTTGGTGGGATTTTCAAAAACTAGGAGATTCTTATTGTGTACACCAAAGTCAAGTCAAGCGGAAATGAAAAATATTTTTTTTACTATTTTAGATCACATCCCTGCTCATATTGTGATCCTATTTAACAATATATGCCTGAAAATACAATTTCTTACATGAGCTACTACCAACAAAATTCAACCAATAATATCATGATGTCCATCCACAATCAATCTTCAATTTCAGCACCAAAGAAGGAAGATCAACTCAAATTTCTCCCAAAGTGATGTCTCGCCTGCCTATCCTGTTTCACTCCAAAATATGTCACGGTCCAGAAGCAAGATACTCCTTAGAAGCTCCACTTTAAAGTTAAAAAAAGGATTCCTTACCATCTAAATGGCTTAATATAGTTGCAAAGCAATAAGTGAGATGTTGATCTAAACTACGCCGTTTTAAATAGGCTCAACTGACCGACACTAATAATTAAATTATAATGTACTTGATGATCAAGAAGGTCCCTTCCCTAAAGAAGGAAACTTCTAATGACCCCTTATGGTAAATGTGTTTTTCTTATCAACCTATCTCCCACACCATAGCCTAGTTAAGATGCTGCCCTCTGTCTAATCTGGACCCAGTCGTGAGCCCACAGGCCCAACTCAGGTGCACGGTGACATGGAGGGAGATGGGGGCTGGATATATTGTTGGCTCTTGTTGCAAGCTGTGGGCTTTGTTGAATTTACAGGGAAGGATGAAGGAGGGATAAAAGGGCTGGGAATATGCCCGTTGCTGGTTGTGTGGCTGTCATTCCTGCAGCACGAGGTCAGAACACTGTGGGGAGCTGTGTACACTCGCCTGCTAATTACACACACCACTGTGTCTCGTCACTCCTGTAGCGGTGGGGCCACAAGACAATCTGGCAACTCCCCAGCACAGAACAACTAAAGCAAGCAAGAAGCGGGGGATGTACAAATGCAGTCTAATTATGTTTACTTCTACCTTTTACCAACCAGAGCAGCTGAAGGTCAGTGGCCTTGTCTGACAAGAGGTAGAATAATTGCAAGTTTTAGTTACTGTACACAATTTAATCTTGCACAATCTGGGTTTGGCCTATTGGGGAGAGGCTTCAGAACATTCTGGTGGGGAAATGTTGTAATACTGAATGACAGGCCGTTAAAGCTCTGTGGAACAGGATCTCTAAGTAACATAGATACCTTGAGTGCCGGCCTACAAATGCCAAGGGGGTTACAGCAGGAAATGCCTTTTGTGACTTTCCATTTGCTCAGCGATACACCACACACACAGAACGGTGACATAAGTCTAATCAAGCTGAGTGCTAGAAAACATAGCTTATTAGCATGTCTACTGCGCTCTATGAATGAATACAGTTGGCCACGGTAACCTAAATAAAGGGCCATTGTGTGAGGATATCAGAGTTCACAGTCAGAGATCCTCCAGTGCCGAGGGTATCGTGTTCTATCAGCGCTGCTTGACTCTTCTACAACACTTCACTCTTCAACTGAACACGTATCCACAAATGCACCTTGGATTACCCACCAGATAACATGGTGTGTACTCCTTCCGTCCCGCAGGACGTGTGTCTGCAAAACGATACCGGATCACATGCTCATACATAGAATTCTGGCTTCTCAGGTGTCTACTCAAGCCTGAAATAACTTACTAGCTTTAAAAATGGAATATGAGCAAATTGCAGGAAAGGGACAGGCTGGACATTAGAGTATCACAGTAAACAGGCTAAATTAAATCATGGAGCAAGTGTATTTGTGTGACTTTTTTTTTTTTAAACTTGTTTACAATTTGAGATAGTAACCCACATATTTTCTGCTTAGTATCTTTTTATGGCTCCCAGCGTGATCCCCTTTCCAAACACGGAGCATTACAACCACTATTTACTGATGTTAAAGTTGAATTATATGTTACAATGGGAGGATTTAAAGACACAGAGCACTATTCAATTCACTAGCTGATCCGTTTCACAATATTAACTGAAACTAAATCAAATTAGTCAACCACTACTTAATGGCAGACATAATATCTGTAGCAGTATAATTACATCACACATTAATTGCATATATGACCGCATGATCCACCTTATAATGTTTGATAAGGCTCTCACAGTTTTACAGTCCTACAGGAACCATGCAATAGACAAAAGCTCAGTGAGATATCTATGCAGAACGGATCATCTGCAGTCCAGTTACTGCAAAGTCTCTGAGAACTGATTACTGTCAGTGATTAACTGGTTAAGAAGGGGCAGCCTCGCTTAGTCGATCAAGCTCAACCTCATCCGCTCATTTACGGAGGCATTGGGGGAACTTGTTTTAACCCATTAATCCTGCGCTGCTCTATGCTCCCTGGTGAGACATGGGGCTAGGTTACCACATATCTTTTCTTCTGTGTCCTGCCTTCAAATTAATCTAAATCAAACACAAGGGTTAGGTCAAGCTATCAAATAAATCACGGAAAAACAGCACAGCTGTGGAAAAGACTAATACCGAACATCCCATCACAGCTTGATTTATGCTGCAATTTCATGGGTAGGGGAGACTGTGTTAAATCTTAGATTTCCTTGGATTCCACTCCTTAATTTCCAGAAGGGTGCATTCAAGGAAAATGTATCAATTGGCATAAATGCCTGGAATTTGTGTTGGGATTGTTTTCTTGAAAACATTAAGAGTTATAATGACAACTTCTGGTTAATCTCTTTGCTTCAAAGCAGTTAGAATCAACATTTCTATATTAACAGCGGAGCACAAGACTCATTGTATGTTAAAGAAGTTGCTCAGGGTGACAAACTAGCAGAGAATACAAGCCTACTTTGTAGTTATCCCATTGGAGAGCTCATTGATTTTTGTTTTATGGTCCCAACTTCTGATTCTGGTTCACTCTCCGAGTTCTCATCATTGTCACATTCAGCAAAAAAAATCTGTAAAAACGTGAGTAAAAAGTATTTCATTTTCAAATAGTTTCCTACTGTGGTATTTTACAACTTGCAAAAACACCATCCATTCAAATCACTCAAGGAGGCACAGTATAATAAATCCCTAGAGGTTATGGTCATGTGAGCGTGACCGTAGGAAAGCCAAACCGTCCATATGGGATGCACAGACATGAAAAACAAGCTGACTGAGTATTGATGTAAGAATCTAATTTCTGGCTACAAGGTTTCACACTGAGCACACTAACAACACTGACCACCCTAAATATATTTGATAACAAATATATTCGTACAAATACGTGGCCAATTCTGATTTGTTCATCCACATGGTAGAACCCTGCCCCCCCCAAACAAGGGCTGCACTCGATGTACTGATATGCAAATGAGCAAATAACATCAACTGGTGACATCTAGACAAAGATTTGAGCAGCTGCTTTTCTTGGAAAAGGGTCATCAACACAGTCTCAGTCCCTCCACAGTGAACAAGCTTCCAGCTGTGTTTCCAGTTTATGTGCCGCTGTTGTCCAGTCAACTGGAGCCCAGGGTGAATCAGTGAGCAGAGAGAGAAGGGCTGCTCACGAGCTCTGTCATTCTTTCCTCTTGATTGCTGAAACCCCAGCAATCAATGAAATAAAAAAAAAAAAACACCAGAGGAATCATGAACGCTCGCATTCTTCCATTATATTTTTTTGTTATATTATGACTAAAACACAGCCAGTCTTTCATGCGGATCGAGTTTACTTCCAGAATTACTGCACACTCATAATTACTTTTTTCTACAGTAACTATGTTAGGATACTTGAGGAAAATACCGATGGGTGGAAAGCTAGCAACACAGAATCTATCCTGTCAGAGCTGATTAATGGACAGGATAGTAACAGGAGGCTAACCTTCTATCACCATCAGCTTTATCATAAACACAAAACGCATACACCGGCATTCTCATTATTCCATTATTCTGCTTATGTCTTTTATCAATTAAATACAGCCAGAGTGTGTGTTTTCTGGCAATTTCAACACTTTTAACGAGCTAGCTTCATACTTGTACGAAATCGTTTTTAAACAGCTAAAGAACTTCTGCAACACTGTAGCACAATACTCTTTCAGCCCAACATATTCATGCTCATCCATGGCTTCCTTTTTTTTTTTTTTTTTTTCTCTCAGAGTTACTGTTAGGGCAGAGTGACAGCCTGCAGGGAGGCTGATTTCTGTGGCAGCTGTTTGACTACTCAAGGGGGTGATGGTGATGAAAAGAAGTCCCTTTATTAAGCCACTTTAAACTGACCATCTGCACAGCTACCATCTACCGAGTGTGTCATTGTGGGCAAACAAATGCTGTACAACATAAAGTATCCTCTGATTCAACTAATACTTCAGAAGGAATCCACTAATTTGCTCATGGCTAAAAAAGAACTTCACTAAGCTCCAAGAAGAATATTAATTGATTTCTAATGCATTTGCATTTAGTTAGAGGGAAAAAAACAAATCATGTTCTAACTCATCTTGTCGTGGTTCATATTACTGCAGCCTACATACATTAGTTTCATCACTGCAGCCAGATTCAAGAGCCTGCAATAAAGTTTAACCTGAAATGACATAGACGGAGCTACAATTATTTGAAAAATTAGTTTAAGCCATTAGTATGCCGAGCCTATGGTAGCATACATATACATGAATTTCAGTACAGAAGGACACTGCAGGCTCAAACACACTTAGATCCACTTCAGATATGACAGGCACATGAAAACAGCCACACAGAAAATTGCACTTTGCTCCCACCCCCAGGGCATCACACAGAAAATGAAGAACCTATAAGAATTGATTCCCTGACGAAACTAGATCTGGCTGATGTGCTATGTATGGAATATATGTCTGCTGGAGATAGAAGTACTTACCTTCTCCCCATCGATTCCCTTTTGCCCATCTGATCCAAGTCCCCCCTGCAATGACAAGATTGAAAGTTAAAAGGCAAGGAAATGACCCTTGGAAAGTTCATACTTTATTCTTTCTTTCCCCATTTTTAATACTAGAAGGCCTAAATACATTGGCACGGTTAATACCACTTTAACACAACCTTCCTTCCGATGTAAAACAGCTCTAATCCAAAGAGTGTGAGAGTGATGTACAGAGGATTTCCATCGAAGCAAAATTAATCGTCTTGTCGACAATATGACAGGCATTTACATTGTTTAATTTTGGTCAGTTGTAATGTGTAAAGAGGAAATGGATCCGATTTGTGTGCCAATTATTTCCGAGAGTGCGTTAAAGATGTCTTTCTGGAAACCAGCAAGGGATGGGCAACACAACAAAGAGTGTACATGACTGGCAGGAGACCGTTATATCTTACAAAGTCGACAGGGTTGACATCCTTGTAAATTTTGGATAAACTTGCTTTGATCCAATGAGCCCTACAGCTGTGTCCCAATTCAGCGGCCGCATCCTTCGGAGGCTGCATTCGTAGACCGAATACGTCGTACACTGTCCCATTTCAAAGACTCCTTCGAATGCAGTCGAGAAATGCGGTCTTCTTTTCGCGGATTCGGAAGATACAACTAATGGATCCTTTCAGGACCAACTTATCCCAAGATTCATTGCGCGCCGGTGAAAATTAAATTTTAAACAACATGGCGTCTTTGAGCGGATCAGCAGTGGGAGTCTACGAGCAGCGGGAGATGCGGCAGAATACACCCTCTCAGCCTGACATATATCATGCGCCAGTGGCGCCGGCGGTGAAGCATATCCTCCATCATAATATAAAATATAAAGAATAAAATATGTCTATCTCTAGCTCCACTTTAACCATATAACGTTAGTTACCTCTTCTATGCTCGTTCTTGTCAACCGCAGGTGGTTGCTAGGCGACGGGAGCTGCAAAGGGTGGGGCGGGAACAGCTGCTGACGCAAACAGGAAATCCTCTGTAGACCAGACCATCTCATTTTGGAGACCGTTCGGTCAAAGGACCCGGCCGACTTAGACCGCAAAGGCCGCGTCCTCCGATGGATACGGCCGCTGAATTGGGACACAAGTAATGCATGAGTTTACAATGAATCAGACCGTGCCGATTGTGAAAAGCGTGTTCTTAGTGTTTCATAGATGATCAGATTTCACTTCCATAAGCCAAATAGTTTTTCTTGAGTTATTTTGGTTTCAAGAATGTATCTACATAATACAAAGTACAATCAGGGTGACATTGTTTCCCACATGCACCATGTCCCACGGTGGCAGGACATAAAAAATAAATTTCTAAATGCATGTTCTTACTGGTGCAATGAGGTTAAATCACCAACTCTTAAACTCACTTGCAGCTCCTTCAAACTGAGCTTAGCAGCGAACCACACGCTTGCAGCACAGTGACACTGACAGAAACACATTTGGGAATCAGATACTAAATTCCAAGCAATATAGTTCGTAAGAGAGCTCCCAGCATCATTTCAGCTCCAGTAAGGACTACAGCAAGCATAAGATTATACTGTATGCTGTCTGGGAATAAGCTGTTAGAAGCTTATTTCCACAAATATAACATCTTAGAGACTCATTTTTCACAAATCTCTTCCTGATCACCGATTCTTCTTCAGCCACCCAGCCCATACTTTTCCACGCACTCTGCCAGAAATATGTGAGATGTTTGGGAACTTGTTGGCTCTGTTATTAGAGTGAAACCTATACAGTTTCATGACCTCAGCTGGCCCGTGAAGCTCAAGCAAACTGCAAAGTCCAAAGTCCAAGGGCAACCATATCATTACCTTTATATCGACAGCTGCATGAAATTGTTGTTCTCACAATGTGGCTAACAAAAGAGCGCCCAGATATGTGTGTGTCTTAGGGCACCTCTTAAACCAGAAGAGAGAGAGAGAGCGATACGAAGGAGCCAGAAAAAGCTTTATAGATCAGAAGTTGACTTGAGGTGTAAAATACTACAAAGCATGGTGCATTAGCATCAATATCAATCCCACTGTTGCTGCTCCTAATGTAGACGTTGCTTGTGCACTGTTGTGTAGCGTAACAGCTTTAGCCATCTCCTAAACCTCATTTCAGAAAGCGGAGATAGCCATTAAGTGTTATTCCATAGTCCGTGTATCAAGGTTCATCTGTAGATGTCCCCCATGGTCAGCTTATCATCTTCTATGGATATAAGTCCAGGATTAAACTATCTTCCACATCCAGGAATGATCCTATTTCCTGCTGATGCGTAAACTGCTACTATAATCATCTGCAGTACAATTGATCAGTTGAAAACCATGACATATCGAATGGGTGGATTTTCTTCATTTCTCTGAGAATACAATCCCATAGCCTCTCTTTCCAATACATGAAAGTACTACAGGACATTCTCACTTGAAGACTTGGAAACAACAGCAACCTACTGGCATTACATAAAGCGGTGCTTCCTGGTGACTAGACCTGCCCTCCCTCACTGAAGGGGATAAACACAGACATCTAGGATGCTAGGATTTTGATAGTCTACAATCTTACAAAAGGCAATATCATCCAACGCCAGAAGCAATCAACAAAATAGTGATTGCAGTACAAAACGTATCTGTACTTAGAGCATGTGAAATCTGGCCATTTTCTCAGCTCTTCAGGATTGAAACAATAACATCCAATTACAAAACAAGCACTTAAACGGTCTTAAAGCTTCTCTACAAATTTAAATGTCCGACTCCACAGCAATGTCTGCCACTCCTGACCCCCACTACTGGCTGCGGGAGGATGTCGACAGTCACCTCAAATAGGCATCAAGTTATGCAAGCCATTTGTGTTTTTTACCCAACAGTGAAGCGCTTCACCGCGAGGGCGTTACTGAGACACTGAGGTTCACACACAGCCCCCTCTACAGCTCGACCCACTTGTAGAAGTTGCTGCAACAGCGACAAGGACACAATCCCTTACTGGCTTCACACCCAGGGACACTGCCAACTGTGGCCAATGGGGCCCCTGGCCAAGACAAAATGCCAGCGCTGCTTGGGACTGAACTTGCGTCTCTGTAACAGCACCATTCACCCTGCGCCAACCAGGGACCCACTTGCTGCTTTAATGTGATTTTGAGATTGCTTTTGTTTACTGTGTTGCTGTGCCAGGGTCAGCACAAAGGCAAGGCAGTGACTCAATCCACTCGTGTTAGAAAATCATCTCAGATGATGGGCATTGACGGATTCCATAAATCACTGAACAAAACGTGGCACCTGCTATCGACTGCGTCTAAAAACCATGGAGTAAAAACAAAAAATCGATTTGAAACTAATGCAAAACTTATTAAAGGAAAAAAACAAAACGAACAAACCCCTGAAGCTCCCAGCTGAGCTTGTGTCAATCACAACTTAAATCACAGCCTTTATGGCAAAGCAACACCATGGAAGTTCGATGCTAAGGTTTGTGAGTTGTTTCATCAGTGAGTAGCCTACCTTATGCCCTGGGTTTCCAGAAAGCCCAGCCTCCCCCCTGTCCCCCTGTGACAGAAACAACACACAGGACAGTTAGTGAAAGGTCTCTCGTTCACACATTAGTGAATAGCTTTATGACGGCTTGTCATTTCAGCAGCGATCTTGCTCCTACAGCTGTTCGACAAGTTATTGCTGACATAGTGGCTCAGCAGCTGCAGACCAGGATACTATTTCCCAACAACTGGAAAGCACAAATCTGAGCCTTGTTAGGGTTCATTGTATTATCTGTAACAATTGCAATTTATTTAAATGTATAAAGGAAAGGACAGGCCAAGAACATATAAAAAAAACCTGATTATATTAGGGGTATAAGAACAAGACAGAATGGGAGAGAAAAGGAAAGAGATTATCCACAACATTGTTTAGAGAGAGAAGATGGAGGTAGATAGTTATTCTACAAATTAAGCTCACACTGAACTTGCTGCAAGCTAAGAATCTAATTAGATGTGATGCCCATTCATGGTCACATCTTCATTACAAGGAATCAATAGGCTTGTTTAGGAAGAACAAGAAAATGCAGCAAAACCTAATAACTGAGATGCAATCTTTTTACCAGGGGTTATGAACCCATTATTCTAGAAAACACGCCCAGACCTTTTACCTAAATATTTAGCAATTGATCTGTAAAAATACTCTTAATTCCGAAGATAGGCATGTGGTAAGATGCTTGACTTACAATGGACTCCGCATCTAGATAATTGTTTCATTTATGAGACAAAAGAAAGTCACAGTTGCAGATGCTGGTTCATTAAGAACAGATAAGCCTCCTATAAAATACATATGGGAATGTACGTACTTCATAGTGCTCCCATTTCTTCAATTTAAATTTTCTATTCAACCACTGACACAAAACCCTTTGTTAGAAAAGTGAAGAACCATTTTCACACTGATGAATATAATGGGAAAAATGGAAGGTTTTGACAGCTAATCGAAATTCAGTGTAAGTGAAATAATAAAGTGTCTAGAATGGTATTCCTCGAGTTACTCACTTCGGAGGTACAATGTGTATAAATTGAATTAGGAACTAATTGAAAACACAAGCCATGAGGGCAGGAGAATTGCAAAACAAATTAAAGGTATTGTAAAAGGGGAAGGAGTTTTAATTTCACCATTATGCCTGTGTTTTTTTTTTTCTTTTGCATGTACATGCAGGAGCTGTAAATCTAGTAATACCAGGGTTTATGTGCAGGCCTTAGAAAATGGATTTCCTTTCAAGTAAGCTGCATTCTTATGACCCAATCCTTATCTGTTTAATTTCCTGAGGGATTCTGGATTAATCATAGCAGTCTAATCCCTTTGCAGTGCATTAGAATCCTCCATCAAACTCTTGACTGTAATGCAGGATAGTACTTTCTGTTGGAGTAACACAGCCAAAGTAATCCCCACACACTTTCCTAAGAAAACCTCTGTGAAGGTCACTATGATTGGCCTGCACTTCTCATTATGGGTGTTTTTAAATGCTCTAAAAATCCCAAATGTCTTTGATTAATCTCTACAAGTCTGGCTAAATTGTTAATAAGTATACTCGGACTACTTTTTAATCTTAAACAGCGTGGGATTCTCATGTTGGTAATTGAAATTCTCATGAGCTTACCTTATTAACAGTATTTGCTATGACTTTGTAACCCGCTTTCAATGTATAAGAATATAAATCTAAAAGGGTCGAGCACCGTTTTACAGTCACTGGGACTCCCTTCAAAGTTAGGGGACCAATATAAATGAAATATACTTAACGGAGTTCCACTGCTACCATCATTTACCACACAGATTAATGTGCAACAAGGTCATTGGAAATAAGAGAAAAGCAATTACTAAACGTGATTTTGTCAAAGCATGACTTTTCTGATATACAGCACTAATGGCTGGAAATAAACTACAGTTTTTCTCTCAGTTGTGGTGGCATATGATCATACCAGAAGACATGAGAAGCATTGCACTTGATAATTAATGACATTTTGTTGTCTTCAAGTATGTGCTGCAGTTCCTTACTTCGGTAAAATGTTTGCTTTTATTCTGTTTCGCCATCATATCATATGCAGCTTTGCTTACATCATTAAATCAAACACATATAGACCTAAAACAAGGTGACTGATTTCTAGTTACTTAATGGTAAAATGAAGTGTGTCACCAAAGCTAATGCACCCCAAGTCTATCAAACACAGCAACTGTGGCTCATTTGATCTCTTAATAGTAAAATTAATAACCTCAAAGCACCACAGTCACTGTACTAATTTCCGGAGTGGCACTCTGCTGCTCTGCCTGTACATGTATTGATTTTACTCATCATTTAAACATGTCTCCCCGCCCGAGATTTATTAAATCAAGACTATAGATTACATGTTTTCCACGCTGAGAATGCTGAAGGCAACAATATATTACGCTATGCGAGTACAAGGAGCTGAACGTGGGGATTAACAAGAAAAGGAGGTTGGAAGGAAGAAAATGAGAAACCTCTCAAGACACCATACACACTTGGTCTTTACAAAAAAATAATGTAAAAAAATAATTGTTTATTTTTTACGTCCGATTCAGCAAATTACTCTTTGATGTGACAACCTCATTTAAGGTTAGTGTATGTTTGTATAACTTGTTTATGTCAAGTGCAGTAAATACAGAAATATCACAATAAACAATAATCCTCTTATGGTGATCATGTCTTTCCTTTGCTTTATTTCTCAAGCTGCCATCTAATTGAAATGTTTATATGTATTACGTTAATGTAAAGTGTTTCAAAAAACAGTATAGCCGTGTCAATTGTGGTTTCAGCTGTCTCACAAGTGGCTTCAACCACATGTGCTTCCCTCGTTGCACATTCGTCTCCATCACTAGCAGCCATGACTGTTTGTCGTTGTTTGAGTAAACAACACAAGGTGGCCTGAGGACCACCATGTTTAACTGCTAAAGCGCCTTGTTTTTGCCATAAGCTCAAGTAAACTTCCAAGTATCATAATAGTCAAGTAAAAAAAATAGAACTACTTTTACTTTAATTTTCCACATGTCATGTTTGAAAAGACCCTAAATGAACATTATAAGAGGACTTGATTATCATGAGCAAATTATTATTAAGAATTAATTATTAAGCAGTATTTGCATAGCAATTATTCTGTCCCAAGATTGTATTCATATAACTGTAACAGTGATCAATATAGTTTCCACTCTATATGCTCTATTTATGTAAACAATTCAAAAAATTCCATCAAATGCTTGCCAGTAGTAGCAACATCTAGGTGTAGATTGATGGCATTGCTAAAATTGGTGTTAATTGGTGTACATATAGTGTAGCTAATTAAAAATGAAGACCTGTGTGGGTTGTGTACCAGCAATATAATCCAAAGAAGAAGAATAGGTCTAGTATTATAATAAAAATAAATAAAATATGAAAATGGATGGGTTTTTTTTCTGGCTAATAACAGAGATGAGGTGTTATCAACTGACTGCTAATTAGTGTTGAATGTCAACCCCCGATCAAGATTTCCCTTAACTTCATTGATTTAGTGTTCAAGCCTGTAATGGGATTTGTTATGAATTTTGTTGTTCAGTAAGCATTCAAATGGTGCCAAGTATTGATTTTTTACTGAGACTAGAAATTAGATTTCAGGTGTTAACAGTGTGAGCCGCTGACTCGCAGCGCCAGGCACGGCCTGCAGTAATAACGGGGGCAAAAAATGGAATGGCCTCCTGAAAATCATATTTAAATCACTGTTGAGTGTTGTAACACCGTGCGTGTGTACTTAGGATGTGCTCTCAGGCTTTGGTCGACAAACTAACTCACTGTTTGCAATATATCACTTTTTGCAAGATAGCATTTGCTGCCTTTGGTGAAATGTAAACTTAATAGTAATTTCACTTAGCAGCAAGTAATTAATCACCAGCCGACACACTCAAAGTGCACATACACAGACACATTACAGCTTGAGAGCTGATCCCTGCTCGATTCATTATGAGTCATTAGAGGCCAATCATAACACATTTACAAATTTGATTACTTTCATCTGTTAAAATACACAAAAAATACAATATTGAAAATATAATTATATATCCCTGAAAGGAAAATTTAAGAAAAGAGTCCCTCATGGCATGTTTAATATTCAAAGATCTATGACTCCTTAACAGACTTGTCATCTACTTGAACCATAAAAAATGATAAAGAATGACCAAAAACAAACTAACTACAAATAACTAACTAGAAACAATAACGATAAAGCTTTAAAGCTACAAGTGTTCAAACATCTGTATCTCTAGGAACAAAATGATGATGATGATGATGATGCTCATTAATCTTGATTTTTCACTGACACTACACCGTATGCAAAACATGAATTAATTCCTCAATGATCAAGATATCTCACACATTACTGATTAATTTTACACTAGTGAAGACACAACAATAACCTAAAATGTCATCCCAATCTCAAGCATCCAGACAACTGGTAGGTGTGTGTTTATAGGCTTAACAGCTTTAAACACAATGGCACTTTAACAGTAAGAAGGATTCACTATAGACAGAACAAAAACAATTTAAAAAGTACCCCGATTCCAAATCCCTGTGCTGAGCTCTACAGGTATAATCATTTTACGCTAATATATATGTTCCTTTTGTCCCTTCCAGGAATGAATGGTTTTCCAGAAACAAAAGTCATCCTGCATATCTTAATCCCGCAGACGCATCATGGTAATTAGGGAACTGACCCTAGAAGCCATCTGGTCTTATCAGCCATACAGTACCACCACCTGTTCATCCCTATGAATTCCAAGCATAGCCGAATGCATTCTCCCTTGGTCCTTTTTTAAACCTTGCACAACAACCTTCCACAGCGAAAAGTGGGGGATTTCATACTCCAAACGAAGTGATTTCTCAGGGAAAAATACCACGTTTTTGTCTCTGTATTAGGTGGTTCATCTATGTGTCCTCCTGCCCCTCCAACCAACAGAACACCCACAATTTTCAATGATTGGCATTTGCCATTTACAATTGCACCTGTATATTATTGTAAGGATACTATTTTTTCTAGTGATTGGACAAAAGTGTGACACACTTTTGTGAGATTTTGTGAGAAATTTCACATCGTGAAGGTAATTGCAAGGTGGTCCTCTGAAGGATGGCTGAACCTTTGTCAGACAGTACATTTGCTTATTGAGGAAGACAGAGATAAAGAGGGAGAGAGGTGTGTTCCTCTGCCTCTGACAATGAATTGTATAAATAAGGGATTTGTTCTTATTCTTCTTCACATTAAGACCTCGCAACTGTCCTGGAAAACTAATGGTGCTGGCCACAGAGAAAACCCAGAGCGGCAATTGAGAGGATATTTACAAGACGGGACAAAGCATGCTAGCCCAGTGATAAGCTCTCTGTGATTGAATGAATGTTTCTGAATTATGCATGACTTACACTGGCTTGTTGAACATGATGCTGTCCACCTACTTAAGTCTAGAATGTAGTGAAAATATTGCATCTCTAACATTCACTTAAACTCTGCCCGTTTCCATTAAGATGAATACAAAGAACAAATAATTGCACACATCACCACCATAAAAATATTGTCCATACCTTGTCTCCTTGATCCCCTTTTTGCCCTGTCAGTCCAACTCCACCTGGAAGACCAGCGTCTCCCTATGCATACACAGGATTAAAAGAGAACATGTGGCTATTGTTATTTGATCTCTCTTTATCACACATGCAATTGCATGGTGTTACATTTGGTATGAGACACCACATACTTTGAACCTTTACATAAAGCACATGGTTACAGAGTGGAAGCTGTTATTAGAGGAATGGTGTTCTATGGAGGATGCATATACAGTAATATACTAAGGACTATGTTTGTTATTGGTTCAGTAAGTGATGTTAAATGAAGCCATGTTACTGTAGTCTATATAATAATTATACATTTCATTTATAGACCGCTTTTTATTGTACTCAAAGTCACTTTACAGTTCAAACAGTTCAAGTAAATCAAACAGAGAAGCAAAACAAATACATATATACAAAAAAGCAATTTCTCTAATCATTTTTTAATGAGAAACAGTTGTTGGAACAAGAAAAATAATGACATATCAGAAAAGCAAAGCTAAAGTGTTACTTGACTATTTGAGGTCATTCTATTATTGAAAATACATTTCTGTATTGCAGCAAAATAGTTTTCTAATCTAGGGCCGCAAAAAGTTGATTTGACTGTCAGTCTATGAAAAGTTGATTGTAAATTACAGGCAAAAATTTTAAAATCAAAAATCTGTGTGTGGAACCGAATACAAGCTTGGACGCTTTCAGGTCTCAATTTACATTTTAATCTAACACTAATATTGGCAGTTGAAAGAATCCTTTTCCATTTACACAAAATTATAGCAAGGTGCAGATTTACCATGCTTGAACAGTTTGGTGGAAATATACCGTTGTGTACTGATACATTATGGCTTTACCGTCTATTTTTTTGGTATGAATGTCTTTGGAACTGGCTGTTTAATGCCTATAGAGGCTCAGTGTAAAGAACTAGTGGTTCAGTTCCAATAGATATTGCACTCACTCAATTAGAGGCCTTTGTTGGGTGGAATTGATTGTACCTTTTCAGCTGGACAGTGACATCTGTCAATTGACTCTGAGGCTGGCTGAGACAGCATCTGGGGGAGCTGGGCTGTAACCAGGGGAGGGGAAGTCCCATTAAAGGTCTTCTTGGCTTCACACTGGATCAATACACAAAGTTCACCATTAAGACACCTTCTTCCAAAATCCACTATAATGCAGCATAATACTTGACCCAAGATAACCTGCACATATTTACCTCACGCTGCAAATAACAAAGAGAAAAAGCTTACTGTGTAGTGAAACTTAGAAAGTACTAAGCAGTGATAAGTCCTTCTGAAGGTTGCAGCAATTCCCTTGGAGTAATTTTACACTGACATGACAGCATGCTTATTGGGCATGTCATGGAAAAGGGTCAAAGGTCACCTCTCCATTTGGCATCACTGTACCATTAGCTTCTATTGATTCTATGCTGATGGAATATCTCTGTTATTAAGTTACAATCGGGGGGGGGGGACGCCTCCCTTCATAGACATGACCAAAAACTTGCTCCACTTTCATGTTTTAGCAGTGAGTTCATACATATATTTCATATGTATTTATTGTACAATGATGAAAAATCAGAGCGTTTTACCTTTGGCTCCAGTAGCTCACAGCAATTTTCCATTTCGGCCATATAAGGGTCACAGTAGATTAGAAATTGTTTCACTTCAATCTGTTGAAAAAAGCTTTCATTAAAGGGACCGTCACAGTGTCATCACTCCACGCACCACTCTTTACTGACAAAAGTCAGCTCTTAACTGTTTAAGACAATTTGTTTGTGTAACCCAGAACTTGAACCCTCCTACTGTTTCAGATGTGGTGACTCACATCTTGACAAATCTATCACATGGACTAAAAAAGTCAGCTGTTAATTCAACTTAAGCCACGGTCTACTCAGCATAACTGACTGAATGCAATTTCACCTCTGAGAATGAGTGTAACACATATGACACAATAGAGGATTTACAGAGATTAAAAAAGAAGTCCCTGGGGCATGTTTTAAATATATTATGAACGCACTGTTGAATTTCAAAATGTTAAGATAGTACACTATTTGCTGGAGATAGGTAATACAACTACAGCCTTAAAACTGGTCAATCCTAAAGTGTCTACAGTGTTTGTGTGTTTGCTAAAGCCAAAAAAAAAAAAAAAATGTTTTTCACAAAGTTTGCGTGGAACATACATCTACAGGCCGTCCATCCTCCACCCGTGTAGTGATGAGTGTGCGCCCACTGGGGTCAATGCTGTCCTTCTCGTCAGTCAACCTCCTTTCTATTAGCTTGCAGTCCATGTAAATGGAGACGATGTTGCTCTGTACAGAAATGCTCAGCTTGTGCCACTGGCGATCAAAAAGGGCATGGAGGTCACGGGACTTAAACGTGTAGCGTAGAGGGTTCTTTAGCTGGCCCTGGAAAGAAAACTCCACCACCTTCTTGCCTCCATCAACCACAACAGATACCTGAGGAGAAATAAAACAAACATCCAGGAGGATATTCTGGCATTTTTGTAGATACTTAAAGTGATATGTGATGTTAAAGCATGCAGTGGAGCCCACCTGACTGCCTCCCGACTGGTCAAATATCTGCCAAAGATACCAGCGGTCTTTTTTTGTAGTTCGTCTTACACGGAAGATGGTGACAAGCGAGTATTCACTTGAAAGCCGATCTGGAAATATTTCTCTAAAAAACATCATATACCACAGTCAGATTCACTGTATATACATATAAAATATACAATTTGAAACATTTTTTTTAAATGAAAGCTGACAGTGTCAAGTGTAATTTCTCAATATTGAATGTTAACTCTTTTAAAGCGTTCAGTGGCCGAACAATAAACCAGCCAATCAACTTTTATGATCAATAAAACATTTCAATATCCTCCTGCAGCGGAGTCATGCACATAAATAAACCTGACAAACATGATTCCATTTAGCTTGATGAATTATATACTGGCTTCCCTGTCTTTCAGATAATGAAAACATGAAAATTGATCCAAACTCTCAGATGCCAATCTTTTACATCACTAAGAGAGCATGTGCTACAGTTCTAGGGTTATAGATGCCAGCGCAATGCTGTTGGTTTATGTGTATGACCTCAGCTGCTCTGTAAAGTCAAATAACAATTCTGTGTTCACATCTGAAAATGTATTCAAGCTGAAGCAAACTAGGCAGAGAAAATAAGGAGTTTATAGTAAAAAACATTATATTTCAAAACACACGCGCTCTCAAATGAATATATTCTGTAAGTCATCTCTCAACCCGCACCCTTCCTAATTTTAAACATTGCATAAATATAAAAAAAAACATTTTACCCTTCAAAATGTTCTAACCCTAGCAAACTCAGATTAACAGTCAAAAGTGGAAGAGCATAAACATAATAAATCAAGATCAGCAAAAATAATAATAATGCAATGATAAGGTCATTGAGGAGGCAGAGCACAGCCTGGGGGAGGGAGAGAGAGTTTCTTTAGACAGGTTGGAAATTAGTTTTCACTCCAATATATCATCTCCTATTCTCTCAGAGCTTCATACCCTCTTCTATTGTGTCCCTTGAATTCTTTGAGATTTCGGTGTAAATGGTACATGACTAAAATGATAAATACACGAAGTTAAAGCTCCCGAAAAATGCCTCTTTGAGAGGCCAAGAGCTGGGAAGGTTATTTGTTGCCCAAGGGCTAAAGGACTACTTCAGCTACAAATCAATATGAAAAGTGGCAGGGTAATTTATAAATGAGGATTTATAAAATAAATTCAAGACAGAATATTTCCATGCTGCATGTACAGTCAACTACTTGTAAAAATGTGTTACACATTATTAATAGAGGCACGGAGCCGCATAAAAGAAAAGTGTAAAAGAGAACTCCAAGAGCCTTTGCACCGCTCTGAAACTTAGGGAAAATAATACATTTAAGGTAGGTTTAGATACTATGCAAAATACATGGCTGTTTTCTGTTGGATCACACTAGCTTCTTTAAGACCCTAATGAAGTCTGCTCTTATTTCATAACAAAGTCTGTCTACAAAGCGGCACACTTGATCTCTGTGGACCCAGAGGGTTAAAGTTCTTGACCTCGTGTTGACTGCCATCTTGGCTAAATGGCTAAACCTGGAGCTGTAGGCTGGTTGTAACACTGTTTGGAAAAACGCTACTCTGCATGTCTAAGTAAGTGATAATGAGTGAATGTAAAGGATCTGCATAAATCTTCTCTGCTCTCATGCTACAATGCTAAAACATGACAATATAGCTTTTCTTTGACCAACCCTGTCTCTGAAAAGATCCACTTATCTATAACTAATTCAGTACTGGCACCTTCTTTTCTTTTCTTTTTTTTTAAATCTTTAATTACATTGAATTACTATGATTCTACAATAAAAAGTAGCCTGGCTTATTTCCAAGCCAAATAACTGAAACAGCCACAGCACAAAGGAAGAACGGAAAAAGGGTGATGTATCTTTTTGGCAAGAGTTACTTGTGCATGAGTACTGTATATTGTAAAAATAGTGCACATCCATGGAAATAATCCGGAGAATTAACTAAAATTCACAGCGTTTCCGCAAGAGTTATAATCACAACTAATTCCTTTTTTATAAAGAGCTTTCTGGAAACTATCACCCCACTTGGAAAATGTCTTTGACAATGCCTATATTGCTCGGCTGGCACTACGCCTTGTATAATCATGGACAATGGTTTGACAGAATGTCACAGCAACACTACCGGCCTGCTAAAGAATCTCCCGGAAGCGTCTTCAGTGTCCTGGCTTGTAAGTGATCCTATCCAGGAGGATTCTTTAAATGAGTCCGAGGAATCAGATTGCTGTTGCTGAAACAATCAAACCTCAAATGTTAGCCTAGTTGGCTCACATCGCTATCGCTGACACTCAATCCTCCAACAGTTGGGCTTAACCATGACGGTTTATACACTAAATGCACCGTGCATGCAAGGACTATGACTTCCTCTCAGCATTACTCCACTTTTCTGTTTAAATATGGACGTGCTATGCTTGCCAGCATGATAGAAGACAGTCCCTGTTCAAGCCAAAATGAATGCACGCCTGTGATCTGGAAGAAGGATATCTTATCCAGGGAAGAGACATTCTACAACTGACTGAAAACTGAGTGTGCATGTGTGTAGCTGAGATGTGTGAGACTGCCATGTTGTCATCATTCTAGTGTAAATAATGGAGAGATAACACCACAATTGCAACAAGCCACTAATAACAGATGTGTAATCTGCCACAATGACTACATGTCGCTAAATGTATTCAGAGTCATTAGTTACCTCCAATCAACACGGAATTGTTTAACAATGGTAGAAAAAATCTCTGTCATAACAAAACTGCTGCTATGACTACCAAACAAGTTGTGACCGCGGACCACGTAGTTGTTTTTATTTTGCTCGATTAACTTCTTTCTTCTCCCAGGCATTACTTCCCAGGCCTGCCATTCTCCATCCACCCATCAGATGCCCTCAGACCTTCCCGCGAGGCCCATAATAACAAAACACTAAACTGTTGCTGTCTTGTATTCTATTATAGTCATTTTCATTGCTGCCTGGCTTCGACACATCCTTGTGACACAAATGACAGTCCCTGGATGAGGATTTGACAGTAAATAGAGGTAAGTAAAAGCACTTCAAGCTGCTAACATGTGTGAGGCTGCAGGCTAAAAGGCCACTGATGGCAACACTTACGGTTACAAAATGTATTTCTCAACAGAAATTGAAAAAATACAGACTGTATTTTCCAGACATAATTTAGATGCTTATGACTTGAAAAAAGAATGAGTCAGCTATACAGTATTGATTGCAGGGAACCCATACGATTAATTAGCTGACACGACAGTCACAAACCACTGAAGCCACAGATTGATAAACAAACACAAGCACTGGTGATTGATAGACTTCATTTCACGCTACTTGTAATGGTATCTTCAGCATCTACATATTATATGGAAACGGCTTACTACTAACTAACTTACATTTCACTCGTAACTAGTTGCTTTGATGATAATTAGCATTGCAGTCACACAAATCTCATTATGAGAAAATGTGGTCACAGTCAAAGGAAGTGTTCATTCAATTCCCATTTCAAAATGAGCAATGACTATTATGTTAAAGAGAAAATGATTAAGAAACTGAATTATGTGGTTTTGTGTTGAGCTTCATAGTGACAATTGAATTTGTCTTAATCTTTAAGACCAGACCAGAACAAACAGGCAGAATGTTAATTGTTTAACTGACAAAAAGCACAAACAAAGCTAAATCCAGACATGTGTCTATACGTTTTTTTTTTTTTTTTTGCAAAACAAGGACTATACTGTAAAACTGTAGACTAAGGAGGCTGCTTACTACCTTATTGACAATAAAGAGGAAATCACGCATTGATCTTCTTTTACTGGACAGTTAAAGAAAGAAAAGCACAATATTCTAAAGACTGCAAGGAGCTGCAGCACTGTGCTTTAACACCGTGTGACCACGATTTGAATACATGTTGCATTTTGTAGGGCAATTTCTCACCTCACACAAATATGTCTCGAGTGTGTCAGCTCTGATCTATGCACCATAATGTGTACTGGGCCAAGGAGTTGGCAGAAAATTAAGCCAGATCTAGAGTCGCGCATCTTCTGCTGCATATCCCGCGAGTAGAGCGAGCAATGTTTTAGTGGCTGTGGCAGGGGCAGGGGCAGAGGGGCCTCCTGCTTCGTGCAATTGCCCTCGCTTTCCTTTCCTCAGCTGACATGCAGTATCACCTGTCAAAGTACTTAGATAATTGGATATGAGAGGGATCGCAGTCTCGCCACTATAACCAATGACACTGTCAGCAGTGTCATTGAGAACCAGCATCTTCTTGCAATATGGGCCCAGACTGAGGGAAGGGCTGAGGTAAATGTATTTTCGGCTGGGTGACCGAACGGGGGAGCAGATCACAAATCACCTGGCTCTATGATTCTTTCACCTAGCCAGAAGGATAGTGGCAGTAAATGTTTACAGTTGCATGTCGTGTAAAAATGCTAAAAATATCCTCCCCTCCCGGAAGAATGACACGGTGTTCTATTTCACTGCTACGACTTTGGGACACATAACAATGAACATCTCAAAATACATTTTTTGAAATGCAAAGCATCACTTTAGAGGCAAGTTCGGCAAACCTTACAGGTCCATATGTGCCACTGGTATATATTGATATAAAACGGATGTTACTGAATATAAAAGTGCTTTTAGGGCCCTTAAATATTATATGAAATTAAAATCCCCACTATATTATCATATTAGCATCAAGGGAGAGTCACAGAGAGGTCCTACCAGTTCACCAAGGGAATAAAGGTCTTCGGTAAATGGCACCGCCGTGTGTCATTTATGTAGTTATTTTAATATTCCTGTCTTATAATACATGCTCCGTCTTTTTTTTTTTTAATTCCTTTATGTCCCCCTTTTTTTGCCCTTGGGAGATTTCTAGAATAAACGCAGTATATATTAATTCTGTTGAAATTATTCCCTGTCTAACAGTTCACCTCACAGCTTGCCCTTATTAGCCAAGGCAAATGGAGCCACTGCTCCAAGCAGGATATACAGTATGGCTTGCCTCAAGTCAGCCCATTCATAAAAAGCACTTATGGCTACACTGTTTCTGATTTGGGATCTGAAGGAAAGCAAGCTTAAACCCTCATTATGGTCTATAATAAAAAAAAAAAAATAGAATTTTAGCATGTTTTACACTATCATGTGGTCTTATAAGAAACAACTCAGAACCTGTAAATGAGTGAGCAAAAGAGAAATAATAAGAAGACTGAAGTGTCTGAGTGACTGCATCTCATAGCGTGCTTTCAACATGCTACTGCTCCATAGCAAGAGCATGACAGGGGTAGAAGCAGCATTTACTGCGGGAGATTATTTACTGGTTCATGGCTGACACGGAGGCCATCTGTCTGAGTCATCCTCAATGTTATAAGGAACCAGAGCACATCTGAACCCATAGATGCAAAAAAATAAACACACACACACACACACACGGGGATGCTACTCACTTTGTTGGCTTAATGAGTGGACTGCTTCCTAAACGAAATGACGGCAGGTCTTCTGTGATCGTTCCCTTTCGGTGGAGAAACTTTTCTGTGAGATCGAATCCTGTGAACAGGTTAACAACGTGTCACTAGACATCAAACAAGGCCATGCTGACATATTGACAAAGCAATTGTGTTGACTCAGAACATACCTGTGATTTCCAGGGGGCGATCTAAGACATCAGAAAACCTGTGGTCTTCTACACTCAGAGTAGGACACGAGCCATCTGGAGGGAAAGCCACCAGCCGGGTACAGGTGTTCATTTATATTTTCAACCAGTTTTGACAAGTATTATCACAGAGAAAGGCTTTCAAATGAATCATGAATTCATTTCCACACTGCTTTTTAGAAGCAGGAATCGACCTCAGAGTCCTCACAGTTTTTAATCTTTAAACCTTTCGTTTAAACTAAAATAACTAACCGAGACAAGACTCGGGGATGTAATTTAGAGGAAAGCCTAGATCTGCTGTACCGAAAATGAAACGGAGGTTGACTTTATGAATACTGATTGATGACATTTGTACAAGTCTAAAGTTGTGCTTCAAGCTGTCACACTCAGCCTTTTATGCATTTTTGATAAAGGCAATACAAAATCTGTTTAATGGCAAAGGAGTTATACATAAATCTATCTGACATGTGTGTACAGTATATCTGTCAGTTCTTTAGCACAGCATTAATAAGACATCATTTGTTTTATAGATACAGTAATGTGTGTCTGCTGTACGTTGATACCAGGACATTTAAGAGGAAGGAACTGCTTTTAAAAAATGGCACTCCACTGGTGAAAGACAAACATTGCTGGACAAACGTCAAGGACAACACACACACTTACCTGTTCTTTCAGTCATTGCCATTCCAAAGGTACAAGGAATGAAATGTACAGTCCAAAGGAAAACGGTCCATCTCAACAAGCAAATCATGACTCTGAATCTAGAAAGCAGTCCCACTGGAAAACCTGAATGCAAACAGAACAGGGATTTTTTTTACATTTATTTTACAGCACTCTTCAATTCAATTGACACAAGCATAATCTTAATTAAATATTTTTCCACATGCAAGTGACAGCAAAGGCAGAAATAATAAACAGAATTCAACATCAGACACATGCAAACAATGTAGCTCTACTTATTTTCCTTATAAACCTTCTTCTCTGTTTGGTGCAACAGAAAATTTGACTTGGATTTATTGACCAGGTCTCGCACTGAAATCTGTGTGATTGCTAAGCAAACTAAAGGAATGAAATTTCAGATTTCACTCCTTTTTATCGGGCTGCGATCATATTATAGTGTTCTATTAATTATCCTCTTATCAGTTGTATTAATTGTTAAAAACCTCTGCTAAATAAGAGTGTGTGCCAGATGTATTACAGCAAAAATTACATCTTGAAGAACCTGTAAATCATATCCGATTCTCTAAACAACCCATTCTAATGAACTATATGTCCCCAAAGCCACTTTGTGTGTTTATGTGAAGTCACTCAATCTGGAGAATGCACTTCCGAGACCTTCATTCATTAGTTTTCATGAACACCTGCCATACGGTGATGAATGTAGACGTCCATACTGCAGCTAAATCATTATACACTAACCAATGTTTATGTTAAGGGTTCTGTTTTTTAACTAGCAAGCCAAGAATCCTCTTGTTCTCCATAGGCAGTTTGTAATTCATTAGTTCAGCATCCCTCAACACAAATTAGCTGTCGAAGCCTGTAAATGCTCAACTTCTGAATAAAATATACAACAAGATGAAGACAACAAAACAGGGAGATATTACTACGTCAGATCATGCTGTATTGCATGTTAGTCATCTATTCTTTTGTCTGGTCTGGCTGTCTAAATGCCAAAGCCTTGATCTTTGTTTCCATAGTACTCTATTAACACTCTGGTGAGTTTTGATCTGTAGGCTGTCAACAGTGTCTTGTTCAAGGACGTGGCATAACATGGATCAAACCTGGAAACCTCCTGTTACATGTAAGTCTCTTCAGCTATTCGACTGCCGTGCCAAGCCAAATCGTCTGCGTTACTCCCATGCCGTTGCAAAGAAAGCAATCACTTTAGTCGATCAATTTTAGCAGACTATTCCAACTCAAAACAAAAAAACACTCTCAGTAACTTCTGGATTGGCTTTCCTTCACCACTGACAGAAAAGAAAAGACTTTCCAGAACTTTGAAAAAGAAGATTTTATTATCTAGACATTATCTAGATGTGACAGTGAATAAATACATTTTTTTTTTTTTTTTTTTTTTGTTGCTTTCTCTCTTAAAACAACAGAACAGGTCATCAATCATACGGAAATGTAAGTGGCAGATCATAACTCATTGTGATAAATGTGCTTTTTTCAGTACAAGGAATGTAGTTAGCTGTAATCCCGTTACAAAGACTATAATCCTTCCTTCCTGGTGCATATTTATCTATTCCAGAGCTGAGTACTGAACTTGACCTCAACATACCAGAGTACAGCCACAACGCATGAAGTTAATTTATGTCTCATATGTGGCCACCATTCGTTTTCATGAGACGCTCTCTTTCCTTCACTTCCACTGTTTCATCCAAATTAATCTTGCCCCCAATGATGAATTCCCATTCATGCTGCAAGCACTTGAGCCTCCTCCCACCGGATCATAAAGTTTTGCATGCAGGCCAACGGTATCATGGCGCTTGGAGGTGAAGTGACCGTGACTACAACTACAACCATGCATGGGCTGTAGACAAGCAGCACTACAGAGGTATCACGTTCCCTGTCTGTGTGAAGGTGTAATCTTATTCCCATCATATCTGCAAACACATGCAATACACAGAGTCTGCAGTCAGTTCATCTACATCTTTACATGATTTTTGAGTGCATTCTGTTTAATTGGTACTTGAAGAGCACAAGCTGTTTTCCCTCATGGATGGATTTAAATCCTAAAACGTAATGTTTTATTTGTTATTGGAGGCTACGTTGAAAGATAGAGGCACAAGTTACTCTCTGCTGTCTCTCCGTCATTCATTCAGGCACTTTCAGCCGATGACAATAACTTCACTGTATCGCAATGTTCATCGAAGCGTGTTCCCCTGCGCGACCGCTGATTGGCTGCGTGTTTTTATTTTTTAATAATTGCGGCACCACAGGCAGCTGTTGATATTCTTTCAGCGTCCGGAAACATTTCGCACTTTGCAGTTAACAAGTGATGCAAAAAAATAAAAAAAAACGCTCCACGCTCGCTGCTGCTGCAGAGCGTTTCATAAATCAGAAATAATGAGCTGTTCATAAGTAACGCGCGTCCCGGTTAACACACAAGTTAGAAATCCATGCGGGGGAGAATTAAACGCGTCAATACCGAGCGGCAAAACATGCAAAAGCAGTCCGTTGTAACGGTGTTTTCAGTAGGTTCACGCGCTTTTACATTAAGCCGATTTTATTTGATTTGCTGTAGAATGAATGTTCTTATTAAAGTACTTACAGTTGGCGAGAAAGTTTCCTCTAAGGCAGAAACAAACCAAAAACAGCGAAAAGAGTCAAATCCATGTGTGATTACGATCAGTCTGATTCCGGATTCCAGGACTTGGAAATAAAAGTCACGGTGGGATCGCCCGCTAGATCGCAGTCCTTATTAGTTGCACCGAGTGGCCCTCCCACTCTGTCATTATCACTGAAACGCACTGAGGGAGACTTCAGCAAACAGGAGGGAACACACGCTGAAAGCTTTCGTATTAGGGGGGGGGGGGGGGGATAAAACGCCACAAACAAACTCCAGCCAGGTGCGGGGATTAAACACCGTTTGATGTCATTTTATCAAATCACCCGAAGAGAAGGGCTTATTCATATAGATTTGCTTCGCCATCTTAAAAGAGAATATCAGAACACATGATTAATCTTGATACAGAAAAAAATCAAATAAAGCCTTATACCCCACAGCAAGTGATACATGTATAAAGAGCAGAATGGGCTAATAGGATCTAATAAAGTGACAACTCTTAGCTGGAATGGCAGGCCTAGTGCAACAGCAACATACACATACTATTTTAGTCAGAATGCCATGTCGCAATACTTTACTGCTATGTTGAGGGCAATAACTTTAACATCTTATCAGTGCAGTGTCTATGTTTGCACCATAAGGATCTGCTCATGTTGAAAAGGTGTCTATGTGCTACATCCATATCGCACAATGCTTTTTTTAAACTAAATAAGAGGTTAAAGCTCAGGTGCTTTGTTCACTTAAGTTTTTGTTGAAACGGCACACCGACGGTTCAAGACACCCGGCCCACAGAAACAGGTGTTCACACATGTAACTGTTTGGACAGATGCATTCGATGCACCCTTCCCTCCGGCACAGGCAGACACACACAGACAGACACACTTTTCAGTCTTGGCATGAAAGAAACAAAGAGCATAAAGTTTAAAGGACAGCAGAAGATTAAAGTGAAGCAGATGGCCATATTTCTTTGTTGACATTATACAAAACAGCATTGGATTCTATTTTATCTTTCTTTGTTGGTATTCTGAGTAATGACTGAATTACTTGAATCGTTAGCAGCTGATTTATTTCTGTTTCACATTATGTCTCTGAAAAGACATAATGCAACTTTGCATGAAAGTGGTGTGATGGTGGAGTATTCAAATTCAAATATTATGAACATCCATTTAGTGCAAATTGACGGTCTTTTCAGCTGAAATGATGCAAACTATGTATTTATTTTTACTCAGCATGGGGATCTATATCAGCCCCAGTGGAGTCTGATTCATGCCCTCAGTATTGGCTCTTGTTTCACTAGCAACTCATTAGAGCCCTTTTTTTTTCGACAAACAATGGATTGAAAACAAGGATGCACAGGCATTTAGAGGGACAGCGTGTCCATTTAACAAGAAGGACACGCTCCCCATCTGCAATCACAGTGTTTTACATTGTAGAATTTCTTTAACCTCACATGTAGGGAGAGGAAATTCCAGCTTTTCTTCAAGATGGCATCTACATCAGTGGAACTTTTCTCCCATACAAAATACTTCAAAACGGTTCACTGTAAGGTCACTGGACTGTTAACTCTGAAAGGAAACAATGTTCCAGTTTTCCATGAAATGAAATTTTCTTCACCTCTATTGTATTGGGGTGACTGTAAAAGTCTCAGCAGTGGATAACTCCAAACCATTGCAAGTAAGAAAAGAACAATGTGAAAGGCTCAGTATTACTAGGAAAATGTGGGAGTTTTTTGTTGTTGTTGTTGTTATTTGGGCGAACTGATCCTTTAACGCGAGGGCAAGATTGGGGCCACGGGGAAATAATGAAAATGGTATGGTGCCTTGATAGCCCAGCAGGCAACATTTTGTACCATTCACAGCAACTTCACATAAAATAGTTAGTCAGCAGTGAAGATTTTTTTATGTGTTTATCATCAGACCAATCCTGTGTTTCTCATGTCTAAAATTTCAATTAGTGAACTAAAAAATGTTGTTTTTTTTATTAAAAAAGCAATAGAATTTAGAGATATAATATATAATAGCCTACTAACGCAAACATAGAGGGGTATTTAGAGAATACATCATCTGCAGCTTGACAACCCGGTCAATGCATCACTTAAACGTATGTGCCTTTGCTGTCATTTAATAGATAACAATGTTGTGTAAGTGCACAACAGGTGACAAATGCAACACACAGAGTGCTGCATCAAGGTAAGTGTTCCAAGCACACCTCACTGGAGTGACATCTTACAAACTCCAAGGTCCCAGAAGCTGTCAGGAGGCTCTAACATAGATGATTGTTGTTTGAGAAATATTCTTTGAGCTATCTATCACTGAAAAAAATATAGGGAAATCAAATTGTAATATAATGTTAATCTTATTGTAGCTCTGACTAGTTATCATTCACTTATTTGTGAATAAGTCTTGATTTCAAGACTGTTTTCACGATAAAAATTCAAGTTAGCCCTGTGATAGACTGGCGACCTGTCCAGGGTGTCCAATGGATGGATGGAATATTCAAGTTATAGAATTAATTAATTAGTTGTTATTCAGGTAACGTCTGGATTCCTTAATGTAGTTCATTGTTTGCCTGACCAAACATTACAAACCTTTCATGTTTGATAATGAGATAGATGTTTTGGGGATAAAAGTCCAATACATTCTGCTTCACTAACTTCATTTGGAACAGAGTCCTCTACTCACAGGATTGTGAAAAGCCATGCCGTTGCTTGGTCGCTGCTCACTGGGCAAAGACAGTGTGTGGGTGTTGTGCTCTAGACCTGTATGAAAAAAAAAAAGAAAAGAGTGAAATTCTATCATTTCTTAGTTTGAATGTTAACTTCACTTGTACCCTCCTCTCTAAATCCCATGCTATCAGAAAATTTCAGGGCATTTCTTTGGCACTTACAACAAAAACATCTATGGGGTTTTCATATAATTAAAAATGTAATACTTTGGAATACTACCTCCAATACGGTTGTATGGACATTTTTTTCATCATTCTTTTACAGTTTATAACACAAGTTAATATTTCTTAGAGGCTGCAGGAATACAAACTAAACCGCCTGTCAGAGGTCAAAAATTAATTGCAAAAAAATAGAAATTAGTTTTTAAGAGCACCCTAGCATAAATTGCCCTTCAAAATACAATGTTCATGGTATTTCAGCTGAAAAGTAAGATGACAAGGGAGACAGGGGTTTGTGGCAAGCAGCAGATGGTCATGCTGTTACTGACCCCAAGACATTACATTTACATGTTTGTTACCCTCCCCATGTAACTCAGAAAATATTCCAGAGGCATAATGCCAGAAATTGCCCTTATACAGATTTTTTTTTAACACTGATTTTCAGAGTCTTTGCACTTAAGGCATCTCATGTTTTATTCAGACAAACAACGTGCTTCCCTAACATATGGTTAGCCGCAACTTGTGCCTTCTATTATTATTGTTTTCCATTTGGACGTTTTGTATTGGTGATATCATTTGAGACAGCAATTACTTCCCTTAAAGATAAAAAAAAAAAAGACAAAATGTCAAATACCATACTTACCCTTTGACAACATTTCAGTATTTTTAAGACGTGAGGCTTCCCTGAAAATTGTTCTATCAAGCTGGAATGAGAAACAGTATCTGTTGCACATAAAACTGTTTGTTGAACAAATGACGCAGACAGCTGGCTCTCTGTGTACAACAACAATTAGCAATATGATTTAAGTTACAATTGGGTAACAATGGCAAAAGCAGGAGGATACATTTACCTGATAACACTTTCAAATGTGGTGGTGGTTTAGATGAGCAAGGAAGTCATTGGCTAATTTACCATATTTGGCTCTGCGGAAATCACAATTAATTAGCATGTTTCTTATTATTGTGCATTTTAATCATTCTTACGCGTAAACTACTATCAACTCTAGACAGCAAACCTGTTATGTTCCTCCCGTGAATGTCACAAACATTAAACATTCATGTGACGTATGACTCAAAGCCGTTGAATGGATGCTAACGTCAAGGTTAGCTAAATTAGCAAGAAGCCTACTCGTTAGCTAACGCTAGCTGACGTTAACCACTACTGTTAACATTTTTTCATACATTTTCTCTTGACTTTATGACACATATCTTAATAGTCATAGCTAGCTAAATACCTGTTAAAACCATGGGTGTAAAAAAAAAGAGAAAACACCGCATCTTCCATCAGACCATGGACGATGACAGATGATTTAACGTTACGGTTAGGCGCAACCATTTCTCTAAAAAAAGAGGGGGTGCGGGCCGTTCCAACAAACTACTTTTAGGTACGTTTAACTAGCAAATTAGAGCTGTCAGCAGAAATCATGACCTGCCCTGAACCATACTATCGAATGGACTTTACTTATTGATATTCTCCATGTATAGGAAAACAATTTGGACACATATTTGTTAAGATTTTAAGCTTGCCTGCCTTCTAGTGGCTGCTAGGATGCATAACATAGGCTATACTTGTATTTGTTACTTTTTTTTCGTTCCCACTGTTGGCACCACAGATCATTTGGGCATTGTTCTGAGTTATTTTTCAGACAGCGTGGTGGTGGTGTTCTGATATATGGGCTACATTAACAGTGCATTGATCCAGCTGGAACTGCTCTCAGTGACATGACCTGGACATCGCATCCAAAATGATTTCTCGATGATACAGTAGCTGCAAGATAAAGCAGAGTTTCACAACTCCCACATTTTTCCGTGCATCCATCTAATCTGTTTATGATGAATTGTTTTCATAATTTTTTAATTAAAATAATGCCATCAAGTCATGTCAATGATACGTGTTCAAGATAACAAGATAAAAGCTGCATATAAATGAGTTGCAGTGTGCTGTGACCAACATCATGCTCCTGCCTGCACTACCGCATCTTTGTTAAATCTCTCGATTATTACACCAGTACTTGGTGGTTAACTTGGAAATAGCTGTAAAAACCATCTTGTAAACTAAGCATCTCTATCAATAATGAATGCTTGAATATATCTTAAATATAGGTGCTTATGGTGTTTCATTATTTATTTGAAGGCAAACATATGTGTCGGGCAATTAGCAAACTGATGAACGCCATTGATCATATGAAGTACCCCTCACTCACGCAGGCACAACATAAATTAGCTCATGTACACACAATGAAACATACATGTCCAGCATAACAAATACAGCACTCTCCCCTTTGGATGTTTGTCTGTGTTTGTGTGTGTGCATAAGTGTATATGCTCCTGCCTGTGTAGCATTGTATTGGTACAGGACATGTGTGTATGTAACCTCGGCAAACACTTTTGTTCCGGGAAAGCAGTTGTTTGCCGTGAATACAAAAGACACTAATCGCCGTATTCTGATTCTTCATTAAGCCAGTCAAGTCCCAATTGTTGAAGGGCTTTTGAGGCGAAACACCTGTCTGCTTTCCCATTTTATCATTTACCAAGTTGGCATATGGCAGCACTGGACAAAGAAAGCATACTGTGTGTCTCTAATCTACATGCAGATATAACTATTGATGTATACCTTTCATGTAGTCATAAAAATCACAAAAGCCATTAAGGAGTTTCATTCATCATTTATGAAAGCTCACCTGGGCATGAAAGCTTACAATATCCCATGTAAAAATAAAAGAGTGAAAAAAGATACAATAACATTTGGCCTGCAGCTAAGGGGGTATTCTTGAAATATGATCATATAATTGACCCATCTATTGAAATGTAATGAAAGAAAACTCCGTCCGTGGCAACCTCACTGGGATAGCTGTTTGAAACTGGTTCTCTTTGATATCAACTCAAACATTCTGTGGTTTGGAATCAATTTTGAACCCGAGGCACATGTGCAGACATGAGCACTTTAATTAGCGTGCCAAATCAAAATCTTCCAAAGTCAGTTGAGGTTAACGGAAAGTTCAAATGTATTATACTTCAGAAGTCATAAAGAATACAACAGCAACAGCAAATATTTAAAAAAAAAACATGTTTTTTGGAACATTACATTTCTTTTGGGACTTACTGACCAGTCAATTCATCAACTGATTATTTTCTGAACTCATCAATTATTCATTTGGTCGACATAACATCACAAAATAGTGGAAAATACCCATCACAGTCCAAATGTAATCAAATGCCAAACGCCCAAAGATATTCAATTAACTATGGTGTAATTAGAAGTCAATTATCAGATTAATTTTCTGTTGTAATAAATCGGCTAGTCAATGCAGCTATGGCATCGCAATCAAAAGAACAATATCCGACCCTCGACGACTGTATTGCAGTATTTATAAGTACATAACCCAGCATATCGACGATATATCACCTGGCATTAAAGTCAAGGTTAGAGTATGTTGAGATTTCTCTCATATTCTCTCACATAGTCCCATTAAGAGGTCGCATGAAATGATAACAGAGCATTTTTAATTAAAAAAATTAAAGGACAAATTTCATAGGGGAGCAAGTGCTTCAGGGGCACAGCTACTGGACATATTTGGAACTATTTCTGTAGCGTCTCTTGTGCTTTGGGTGGAGGGGGGGGTGAGAGATTGATGTGATACTATAGTTTTGCTGCGAGAGCGGTATCATCCTCTCGAGAAAACACGAAGTAGGAAACATTTTGTTCACTGCAGAAACCCCTGCAGGTGACTCACATCATTATGAAATTAAAAGAAAGATTAAAAAAATGTATATCCTAATAAAAATGTAAGACATCTATTCCCCAAATCCTTCCTGGATTGACAAATTCTTCACAATTTCAATCTGATTCTCAGCAAGCCCCTTTTAATAGCCTTTGGGTACATGGTTTCCATTAGGGCACATTGCCAAGCTGCATGACGAAGACATTTGCAGTTTTGAAAGGTTGCGTGAATTAGGTTGACCTACCTTCCCTGTGCAAGTGAATAATGGCTTGTGAACAAATTACATTAGTTTAATTCATTTTTTTAAAGTCAGCGGCATAAATGAAGTTTAGATATATGGTTATTGATTTTAGTGAGTTGATGTGTCCAAACCACTAGTGACCGACTAATTAACTCGTAAGAATGTCATTCATTCCAATTTGCAACAGACTGAGTTCCTCCAACACAATATAGAGAAGCATTACTTTCACTTTCAGAATCTTTAGAGCCTCAATGTCACTGTGGCCCGTTATAGTCTACCCCTTGCAAAAAGTAATTACTCAAGTAATAATTTAATTTCGTCTTAATAATTCCAGACATGGTGAAGCATGACTGCACACTCTTATACTGTTGTAATTCAAGGGACAATATACCCCATAAATGGAGTACTTCTCCTGACACTCTGTGCTCAAAACTGTGAGATGGATGTTAGAATGAAACTAGAAATGCGTTATATATAGATACCATGGGGTCTGCTTGCAAGATAAATTGGATAAGAACTGAAAGAAATGGTGAGTGTGCCTGGCATACAGTATGGGTGGAACCTTTACATGTCCAAAAAAAAAAAAAAAGAAGACGATTGTCACACTTCATACAGAGTCTGGAAAAGTTTATATAATCCCATTGCTGCATAAGTTTGGATCCCCTGCTGAACGAAACAGAAGCTCATACCACTAAAGAGTCCATCTTCTTTGTGACTGGTATTGCTATTGAGGCATTTTCATACTTCAAATGAAAACACACAATGGCTTTTAGGAATTCGTGGCGCGTCATTAAGATGAAGAATATACAAGAATGAAGCCGTTTCTCAAGTAGACAGCAGAAATATCTAACAGCACTGATTTCTGTTATATTGTGAAACTCTTATTGAAAGTAACAGAGAAAGAAATATTGGCGTTACATATTCCCGAGGCCCAAGTTGAAATTTAAGCAAACGTGTCTGAACTAACTGAAGGGGATTAACCAAAGAGAACACAAACTAGAAGGGAATAGGGAATTGTTGGCTAACAATATGCATCCAAAAAAAAAAGAAAGAAAAACACTATGATATCAGGGGACTACTTTCAGTATGAAACACATTGGCTGTTTGCTGGTGTGGGCCACTGTGATGGGTAATTGATAGCATGTATTACTCCAATGATCTGCTCTACACACGGGGATGCAGATATGCACTGAATCCTAATTTCCCATGACCTACTTCTTGTTTTTCAGCAAAATGTAAAGCTCAGTGGACCAACTGAGTTTTACAGGTGCACTGGATGCATACCGACTGTCAGTTTAAATGCCCCATGAGCACTGGTCAGGTCATGTGTCAAATGGATAGACCCCCGAAGTGCCCCTCAGGTGAGCCAAAGTGCCCGTGTAAATATTTGACATGAAACATTTTTACCAATTTAAAAGATATGATGCATAGAAATGGAGTAGTTTTAATGGTGGCATTGCTACTTTAACTTAAACTGTAAAAGTATTTGAGTGAAGCTGTTACATTCTCATTAAACTGCTGCTATCAACACGCACACGACATATCCACCGACTATGGACTTCCTGCGGCGACGTCACGGCTCCTGCTCTCCCTCTCCACCCGCGGTGACGTCAACGGGAGCACGTGGGTTTGTTATTGCAGGAAGTGAAGATGGCGGATCAGTCGCTGCTCTCCGAGTCTGCGCTCGGGTGGTCTATTTTCACCTTTGTGCTTTTGGTAAGCATTGTTGGAAGTTGTGTAGTCGTTTTTCATGTAGTAGTGCAGCGTCATACGCGTAGTTTGAGGTGTTTTAGCGCGCGAGGAGTTGGCGCAGTTCAGGTGTTACACCGCGACGTGGCTACGGTGTATCGACGTCAATATTGGCTTTGGATCGGTTTTAGCTAATGTTAGCCATTAGCGGTTTGAAATGGACTTTATAAATGTTATGCTCTCCTGAATACATAATGAAGTGCTCCTGAAAAACAAACAAACAAAGGGGCCGCACATATACTGCGAACACATACATATATGTAATATTTCCGCCCTGACTATGTAATGACTTCAGTAGTGCTAAGTGAACGCATGGAAGTTGGTCAGCTAGTTAATCTGCTGCCCAAATTAGCGCTCATTATCTCAGCTACTCAGTCACACGGCTAAACCGGAAGCCTGCACGCCAATAAACTGCCGTGCCTCCCCACTCCCCACTTGCAGCCCTTTTCATTCGAACAAACCTTTCAGTAGATCTTATTTGGATGCAAAGCCCGCGTCATTACCTGGCAAAACAAGCAGCAAGAGGCTTAAGGCTGCGGGCCTAAAAATTGATCCTGTCTGTGAATGGCAGGCCCCGATCTAAAGGGACTAGTTTTAGCAGTGTCCTCACTTCTTACAGCTTGTGTGCCTTGAATATGACCTTGTCATTTGGGAGACCCTTATTTGCTTCCCTGCCTAATGAGTTTCCTGCCTTTTACAATGACAACCCCTCTCCCTTTCTCTCCCCCCCTTTTTCCTGATAAACAGCAAAATAATGCATTAGAAATTTCATGGATTAATTCAAAATGAAAAGCAAAAAGTTGTAGTGGATAACTATTTATGAATTCAGCTTCTTACAAAAAGTAAACTTTGTCTTATTTCCTTTCAGTCATTTCACTCATGTGCTGAAAGGATAATGCTTGCAGACTCAGAAATTGCACATGAACTCCCCCTCAAATTGTAATTATTAGTGGGAAACTCTGAGAATATGTTGATACCTGAGTTCCCGTAGAGAAGAGAACATATTCAGTAATGGACTGTGTATAATTCTTTATTTTTAACAGTGCAACAAGTATAAATTGTTGTGTGTAAATCATTTTACTTGATGTAGACCAATGCTATTTATCGTTCTATCCATAACAAATAGACGAAAGTGATGACATTAGCTGATGTTACCTTGTCCACAGTCCCTGACAACCAAGCACTTGAACGTGGCATTCTTGTAATTCTGCCTTTGCAAGTGGGAAGTAGGATCTTCCGACTAGCACGTGAAGGCAGCATTAAGGAAGGGTGTATGATATAATCAGATCAGCTGTTCCCTAGCACCTGCATTCAGGCTATTCTCGGTGTATAATTCCCTCGCTGTTGTGTTAACACTTTGGTTTGAGCGTTTTGTTTTTGGAAATCGGCAACACAAACACACTGAAGCTAGAGTTTCCAAGCAGTGTTTAACAGGCATCGGAGGATGCAATACTGTGAAGAGTATGATGAAGCTTAATAAAAAATATAGCACCACAACAGTGATCAATGTAAGCTACACAAAGGTAGTATCTGTTGCAGGGTATTGTATCGGATTGCATCATAATTTCCAGTTGTTTCAATCCCTGTGTGTCTCTTTATCCATTCTCTAATTGATGTATTATTTTTTTATTTTATTAATGTCAAAAATGAATATGCACTGCATGTAGCTTTAGTTAAAGAACAGACCTAATAGGAACAAAGAATATATTAATTGGAATTTTGTCAGCAAAAATGCACCTAATGCAACTACACTCATTGTCTGCAGACTGCTTGTGTCTGATCATAATACCACAGGAGGGCTGATGTGAATGGAAATATATTTGGATGTTAATGACAGGAAGGATGTGAATCACTAACCCGACTACCCGTTGATTCTATTTTTTAGTGCTTCCTGGTCAATGATGTTGGATAAATGTAAGCCAAATTGAACTCCATGTGAAGCAAATGGGACATTATTAACAGGGCTCAACAATAAGGATTGCCCGCTTGCAAGTAAATTGACACATTAGGCTAGTAAATTTATAGTTTTATTCTGATAAAGAAAATCAAACGCATTGTTTTTTTTAAGTAGCTAAGGAGTGAACCATCTCACTTCCTTTTCATCCCCGTTGAGAGTTCCACATGCAAAGTAAAGTTTGGGTACTAGCGAGAAAATGGCGGCAGGCAAAGACAAAGTTTATGAGCTGAAACGCAAGCGAGCATTTCAATTATCCTGGAAACCGGAGTTTAGTTGGGTAGATTAGAGAAAGTGGACGAAACTCCAGATTAATTCACTTGAATCAAGATTAAACATAATGATTAACTTTGGTCTTCGTTGTAATTTGATAACATTACGCTGAACCCTGATTAAATGACGGTGTTTAAATTGTTGATCCAGTGATTGAATCTGAACAGACTCAGCTTCTGCTCTCTGTCCCTTTGTTTGAATAATAGGGTAGGTGTTGCTACTTTAAAAAAAAAAACAGGAAAACTGAAATAATGTTAGCCATTCAGGCATGTGAAACTTAAACCTTACAATTTACTCAGAAGTAAGGAGTTCGTAATTTTAGTCTTTAGAAGAGACGATTTAGCTATTATCTCATTTCCATCTGCAGTCCCTGGGCAGACACACAGAACAGTCACAAGAAACTAAAAACATTCATTTACATGCCACAACATTACATTTCTATCACACTAACAATTACATATACAAATCTACGAGGACACGTCAATGTATGAATAATCCATTCAATGCAATTACAATTCGCTACAGTTCAAAAAAACGGTCCAGAATCACAGTCAAATTCATTTTTATAGGGCTGGTTGTGCAATATAGATTTTTTTTGCAGAAAATGAATGAAAGTCTGTGGAAGTTTTAAACTCGGCTGGAAACATATTCCAATGTACACGGCTGTAAATGAAAAAGCAGATTGTGCAACTGATTGTGAAGTTTGGCCAACCACAGTTGTACACGGTTGGAAGGAGAAAAGTTAATCTAGTAGCTGTTCAGATTTCAGATTATTTTCTGCTGTAAATTTGATAATATTTCTCTGCCAAATGATTGCTACCCTATGCATTTTTTTGTTCCTTGTAATGGTATAACTCCCCAGTTGTTTTAACTTGGTTATTTGATGTCTCCCCCCCTGTTTAGGTAATCCTGGCTTTTTGTTGGGTCTACATTCGGAAGTTTCAAAGTCGTCAGGAGAGTGAAGTTGTTTCCACTATCACAGCAATATGTGCACTGGCCATTGCTTTGATAACCTCCGCACTTCTACCGGTGGATATATTCCTCGTTTCATTCATGAAGTACCCCAATGGTACCTATAAGGTTAGTATCTCTTCTACTAACAGCACCAGGAAAATCAATTTGAGGAATGCAAACGAGTTTTCCTGAGGCAGCTTTTAACTTTGCAATTTTCTAGAATTAGACAAAGTGGACATTGTTTTAGTCCAATCTAAAACCTGAATGGATTTCCGGGCTCATAACTTCTTCTCTTTTTTTTACAAAGTCATTGCATTTGTTTCTATCTATCTGAAGATTTAGCAGAGTGTGTAATGGCATCTCTATTTGAACAGCAGGTAATTTGTTTCTTTCTCTGGGTTGCAAGCTGCTTTGATTGCTAAGGGTATCTGTTTTTCCACCATTTAGTCATGGTCACATGTTATCTCATCAGGGACACAATCCCTTATTCACTTAATCAAACATGAATTATTGGTAATCTCTTGATGATTATAATTTGCAATAGTAAGGCAACAAAAAAATAAGCAAAGAGGCATGAAACCAAGTGGTGTCTTTTTATGCTGAAATTTGCCAAGTATATACAAAAATGAACAATAATAAACTAACGTCCGATGGGAGAAGACCATTTGTGCTTGACAAAAACAATACATCGTTTAAATGTTTTTGCAGCTTCTGGAGAATTCATTCTAAAAGTAAAATGCACAAAATGTGAGCTTATGATGGACACTTTCCCACACCTGCGCTATGCATGAATAAAAATAGATTTAGACAAAGGTCTGACAGCTTTGAGTTATTCTCCCAGGGTGTGTCGGTTTTTGCATCACTCTCAAACAAAGCTGCCACAGTACTGCTATAGGCCATTTGCTTGCTAGTTAGGCATGACCTACCCCTTCCAGGGTTGGCAGTCTTTAATCAGGTGTATTGCACTTTTTGTTTCATGTCTCTGCCATGAATGGTTTATGGCAAACAAAAAAGTGATGGAATTTATAGAGTCCAGAAAATACACCATACCTCCCTCTGCCACTATATGCCAGACTCAACACCATTTTTTTAATGATATTTCATGTAATTAATGCCTGTTGTTATTGCAATGATTGTTATACTAGTCATTCCTGCACTAAATTATAAGTTTAACCATGGACTTTTCCTTTTGTAACATTCAGGAATGGGCAGCAAACAATGAGACGAGAGGGCAAATTGAAGACACTGTGCTGTATGGATATTACAGTAAGTGCATTCTCTTAATACCTGTCCATGTGGATGCACATCAAAAACATATAATGAATAGTTGTCGACAGAAATCTTAACTGGAGAGAATTATATACTCCATTGAGTTTTTTGATCTGTTTTGTGATCATTTGTGCTTTGTCATTCTCCTATGATATCAACCTTTTTTCAATTGATGGTAATGTCAATTAAATGTTAATAACACCTGGGACCTTACTCACCCACACAGCAATCTGTGTGAGTTGGCAATCTAACTTTGGGATTCACACTGGCGAATCATTTTCACCCAGGGTATCTCCATAGTAATACATCCTACCTGCACATCTTATCTGGAGCAGTTTCGCTATCACTGTAAGATGCATGAAAGGAATACTTCGCCCCCAAAACGATAATTTGTACATCGATTACTCACCCAGTGGTACCTAGAATTTGATCTTTGTTTTTCGGGGTGTCACTGTGTAATCACTTACATAGTCGAATCTCATTGGTGGTCTAACCTACTGTATGTCGAATCATATCTTTTATTTGCTTGCTCATTGATCCCCCGTCTGTTTAAGCTTTATATAGATAAATATCAAAAGTTACTATCACTTGGATATAAGAATTATGGGCAGCACTGTGGCAGATGGCAGAGGTCTATAGAGAGAGACACGGTTTCTTATCCTGCTTGCTTTTTGTGGTTGTAAATGGAAGATTCGGTTTTAATGACATTTTCCACATTGTAGCAATCCACAGACAGAAGGGAAATGACGGGGAAGCAAAGGGACAGTCAATGGGAGAGGGAGACACAAGTCATGCTGTTTCTATGCACTCTGATTTTAGAGAATGATTCATAAATTCAAAATATATCTAGGGCTCTAATAGTGCCAGATTCTTATGCAAGTGCTGTGATTAAAAATGTAGACCTATCCTTTGATTTTGGACTATGATGGTTGAAATTTATGAATGGCATTTCCTGTCAGATTTTTCCATCATTGCGACGATATGTCTGTGAGATTGGCAGATTGGCTAAAATTCTTGAGGAAATTAACATATATCAAAACATCCACTTCCACATGAACGATCTTAAGCTTGCACAGATATACCACTTCACTCTGCGAACACTGTTTATGCAGAAGTAATTTCAATTGTAAGGTGACAATACACGTGTTTCACAAGTAGTGACCGTACAACTGAATAAATGAAACTTGGATTATAGTGCACGAGTTGTGTGGGAGTTTCTACACTTTTGCCTACCAACGGGGGAGCAAGATATTTCTTAGGTATTGAGGAATGTTTTTACAATGTTTTTACAATTACCTTCACTGAACATTTACTGCCGGTAGGCAACTTCCCTGCCTTTGCTCTGGTCGCCAACAACTGTCTGCCAGTCTCTCACATTCTCTATCTCTGGCTCAACCCCACACACACGCCACAATCATATGCTGGGCTGATGTAGGTTACCGAGGCAGGCAAATCTGGACAGGAACAATTCCTAATACCAAGCGGAAGCAAGATTCCAAAGTGAGTCAGGAGATCAATGACGGTATAAAATGGTCAATAAGTGTTTTTTCAAAAAAGTGGGAATCGCTGTAACCATCAGTTACTTGAGCATACAGTCATAAATGAGCACAAAAACCAATGGCTGATGGGTCAGCTGTGGACAGACAGACAGATGCACAAACGCACACAAGACCACAAACACCCATAATCTCCTCCCAGGTTTACGCCTGGCAGACAACTATAATGTGAACTATAATGGCCTGTACTGCTGAAATAATAATAGATAGTGAGAAACTCTTTTCAATGTTTTCAATGTTAATGGACAGACCGAACAGTTTGTTTTCCGTGATGATGCAGTATATCAGAAATATCCACTATGTAGTGTTTTCTGGCAAAATGCCCACTATGACCATGAAAATGAATGGGATTTGTCAAATAGGAGGCAGCTTACATTAACACCATCAACTATACATTTAATTTCCCATTTCATATAAGGTGATATAGACGGTGTTCCAATCACTATATTACCGGTGAAAGCAAGGTGAATTGTTTTCATGACCTTAATATGAAGACATTTGCGTATCATTAATACGTTTCCCGCTGTGTCTTAATGATGGGCAGAAATGATCATATTCGCCCACATCTTTACACCATTTGCAGTTATTATGTTATTATGCATTTCTTGTAGATGCAGCCAAAGTCTTCCTCTGAAGGTTGAACAGCTCTCACAAAAATACTCTCTTCTTACTTTTCTTGTGAGGTCATGTCACTCATTGTAACATTTTTGTGCAGTCAGTACTGAGCACTCATTTATTACATTATTATTGGCAATTGCTAGGGTGGGTTTTGCGTGGCACCTTTATTTTTAGTGGTTTATGAAATTTGGTTACCTCATGTGCGAGTTTGCTGGGTCTTTTAAAATATGACAAGCTGACAAAGGTCTATTAATAACAGCAACAGTTTGTACGGATGTAAACTTGTTTTGATGTCACCATCTATAGGCAAATAAGTAATAACAACTTAAATCTTGAAACCTGTGCCACCTACAGGTATTTTGTGAAATAAAATAAAAAATTTGATGTGGCGACAATCCAGCTTGCGGTTTTGAAGATGTTTACAAAAAATTAATTTTCTCCTCTCGGGATATACTGAGGCAAAACTGAGGGTTTATTTTCAACCTTTGCGATCATTTCAGGGCCTGTGTTCCTTGCCCCATTCAACTTAAGCAAACAAAAACGCATAACCAAGTAATCTAGATTTTTATTTTTGTCCCGCAGATACCTAGATACGGTATTATTCGACAAGACCAACATTTCACTTGCACTGACTAATTTGTTTTTGGCTCGAGGTGTACTGTGTTGTATCATTTGTTGAGCATCCAGTCAGATATCTTAGACTTATCCTGCACGATTCTCTTGATATGAGAGCGTGCAGGTCTAGTCCCCATGGATCACTCCATAATTCCAGTATTTGACTGTGGTTTGAATTCATGGGCACAGTATCCAGGCCATTTGGCTGATAAATTCCTGACTGAAAGTGATTAGTGCCACGGAAATTTCCTCATGATTGTCATATTAAAGGATAACATGAGTTTGTTGTCTTTGACGGTAGCAAATTCAGTCATGCCAAAGACACTAGATCACACGTTTTTTTGAACAGATGCTGGCTTAAAGTGCCTGTCAGCAACACTGTTATGTACCGTCTGTTCAGAAATGCCAAATGCAAGGAAGACAAGCTGTCTCCTTGCCCAGACAGGCCAATCAAAGAAACCACTTTCACGATAATGACATCAGAAAATTGTCTTTCACAGACTACGAACACTGCAAGTGAATCCGGCAGTAAAGGCAGGACCCATAGTTTATTGTTCTCTGGACACACAAATATCAGTTGATACACAAGATTGATTTTCTATGTTACCATCAAATAGTTTGGATTAGACATCCCATCCAATAGAAACTTTTGTTGAGACTTAAAACATGTATGATTCTGTTGGCTTAGTCTTGAATGCAGGGCTGTGTCATATAGTTAAGTGTGAGAGAATCTTAAATCACAATCTCTGTAATTGAGTGGCTGCAGCATTTCATATTGTGGCACTCATGCTACGCTCCTATACAGTCTCATTCCACACACATACTTTGATTCTATCATGCATTAAGTAGGCTTTATATTCCAAATATAGTTTGTCCATGCCTTTTGCAGGAAAAAAAAGGAAATTGCTTTTTTTTCTTATACATTTTCTTATCCAGCTAAAAAAAATGTCTAAGACATTCCAGGAGTATGCATTCTAGAGCCAGGAGAGGGATAAGAGAAAGGCTTGAAAGTGTTTGCTACTTGCCTCAAGCATGGATCCATGTGATCATAGCTCTGGGAGTGTGTGGAGCAGACTAATCTGCTTGCAGATTTGCTGTGGTCTTGTAACCTTTGGCTGTCGAGAAGGAAGGTTGAGTTCTTATAAAAACCACCAAAAATCAAAAAATCAGATCCTGCAGTTTTTATTGATGGCGTGCTAAGTTCCTCAAAGCATATATTTCAGATACAGTTATAGTATATTTTATATATTGCAAATGCATTCCCAGCTTAGAGATGCCATTTCATTTCTGCGGTTGTTTTCTGTTATGCCAGAAATAATCTGAAAGTAGGTTATAGGAAATATATTGATTATAATTAGCTACTGATTCTGAGCATTTGTGCAAGCTTGTTAAAATGAAATTCTTACTTTTGCTTACAAAGCAAAATGCCTTTCTATGTGAATATACATCTCTGCAGCGAATAGATGTTTGTAAAGACGACATTTTAAGAGGACTGTGTGCCGAGGCTGAGCAAAGTCATATTTTGCTGAAGACTACATTAATATACTAAATGTTATGAAGATATGATAATCAAATTTTGGCTATTCTACTTTTAGATCTATTTAATTATCCTGTTATCCATGTTTCTGTGGTACAAGAGACAAGTCCTCTCTCTGTTTTAAGGGCATTGCTTTTTTATTTGCCAGTAGGTGGAGACCAAGCTCCATGTGTGTCTCCTTACAAATCTAACCTTTAAAGTAGAATTTTCTTGAAGGCCACATTTGACAGCACTGTCCATTTGTCTCTTCACAAATGGAATAATTACAGATTGAAATAGAGATCTTCTATTCCTCCACTGAAGCATAGTTTTCTTCAAGGTGATTGACTTCAGTGGTGATCACACTTAATAAGCATGTGTATGTCCAGTGATTTCTTTTTTTTTTATTAGAGAACTCTCTACTCCTTGATGCTCAGAATCCTTTGATGGCCTAGCTGTCATTTTGTGAATGTCTGTCTTGTTGGTTTAGAAACATGTAATTTTTTTTCTCTGGACAGAAGCATAATCAAACCTCCATAGTTGACACTGTCAAAATTTCTGCGGCAGTTTTTTTTTCTGCTGCAAAAGCACAGTGTTGTCATAGCGGAGACATTTTAGTGGGGAATTATAATACAACGCGGTTCCATTGTTATTTTAATGGCTTTTTGAAATGTACGACTTCATTGTTATTCGCAATCAACACAATTTAACAGAATAAGTAGGAGTGTATGACATTGTGACATTTCGGAGCAAAACTCTGACACCAGTGATGAAGAGATAATGGCTATATCGGAGAGCAACTGTTATGCCAAAAAGTGAAAATATTCTGGCAAAGTGAAATGTGACTTGTCTGTAGAGAATAAACACGGTGAAATATTAGATTAAATGGGCCTTCAACTTGACAGAAGACATACAAATCTGTACCTGAAACACCCACTACCTTTTAGAGTCCAAATAACTTGTTGTGATCTCTGATGAACCCCGAGTCTGAAAGCCTCGCCTTTCAAATCCAGCCTCTGTCCATTTATACATTTCCTTGGACTGCTCAGTACTTCAAAGCAGTGATGCATAAGACCCTTAAGCAACAGGGCAAAATACCCCTGGGACCTTTAAATAAATCATTGGCTTTCTCTCTGCCTTTTTTAATTCCATTTGTAGGGGAGACGTTAGAGAGGATGCAATCCTCTTCTATACACGCTGCAAGTATTTCCTTTTTGTCTGGGATTCTTGTCCAGCTAGCCTGCTGGCTGAATTTGGGAGGAAAGTGGCAGTCCAGTGCCTCCTTTAACAGCATTCCTTCAAACACTGACAAATTGCAGTTTTATTTTGAAGGACAGCTCCATCTGAAACAGTGTGGCCTTCAACGATAAGAATATTGTCCAGTTTGTAAAAGAAACAAAAGGCATTTTTCTTGCTACTGTGTGCAAAAACCAAACCCGTCCTACTTCTAACTTTGTCCACCTCGAAATATTCAAAACAGGGATTTAGATCTTGGACAAAATGTTAAACCTGCAGTGAACTCTCAATGTTAGACGCATCTGTTGTAATGATATACAGTTGAGCACAACTAATGCTGAGTGTTTTAGGCTCACACGATGAGACTATCAAGTTAAAACAATAACATATTTGATGAAGATCAGTTCAGCTTTGGTTTGGTTTAAAGAATTTCAGAAGTTATGATGAAGAGAATATTTTATAGTTAGAAAGTAAACTTGACAAAATAAATTACCTTAAATGTGCAATATACAGCATTCAGAGCATTAATATATCAACAAAGATGGGTTTTTTTGTAAAGTGATCTTGGAAGCGTACATGGATCCAATAAGACGGCAAAGTTGATGAGAACTTACTTTGAATGCAGCCTGTTTTCTTTTCTTAAATGTGTTGAATTTCACATTAACCACTTTCATTACTGATTAATAAAAAATATGTGGAATTTTTTTGAAAACTAGTAGAGTTAAAAATAATGAGGTGTGACCCCATGTGCATGTTAAAAATCATAAGTTTTACAGCATTAAGTCTCCTCTCTGCTCACCTGAGAGTCCTAATGATATTATAAAAAGGGCTCATGTGTGTTTGTGTATTATGGATGTAAGCCATGATGTTCAACACGATGGAAATCTGACAGAAACTTACTTGCAAGTTGAATCTTCAAACACCTTTTTTACTTTAAAATTAGGCCAATTTAATGTTTTTGTAATGTATCTTCTATCAGGAAGCATGGCGCAGCATCAAATAAATGTATCCTCTGAACTGTCCTTCAGGAAAGATCAGTCATGCTCAATGGAGCTATAGAAATATTGTTAAGTGCCCACTGGTCTTTTAGTTCAGGCGCTATTGGAAAAAGTGATGCAAAAAGATGTTGTTCCTCTCCGGAAGTACTTCTATATCAGCTAGCTATTCATATCCTTGAAGACTACTCTTTGAAATTGATGGTCTCTACTTCCTGCGACAATGCACAAAGAGCCTTGTGGAGTCCATTCGTCCTACTGGGTATATAGTGGCTTGTTCTTTTCAACCAAAAAAAACATGCCATCGAGCTATGAAGTGAAACAAAAATGGCAGAATATGACAACAGGATGTTTAATTTTGAGATTAGAATAACATGTGGCTGGACGCTAGATTCTATATGCAGAATTAGCATCTGCAACGCAAGTTATAGATTTCCAGAGTCTGTTTGAAGCCTGGGAGTGGGTTCACCACTTACTGCCATCTCGTCATGTAGCGGTCAATCATTTGGATGGTGTAGGATAGTTGAGCTGTCTGAATGTTTTGTGTTACCACTGGCATGCATGACTGCAATGACAGAGGCTGCACACTTAGAGCAGCTCCTTCATGGTTGTATACAGATTGTAAACGTAGTTATAAACAGCCATTATGGCACGCCTTGGCAGCCGAATGCAGCGCGTGCCACCTAAGCGCAACGTCTCTGGTTCGATTCAAGCTGTGGGACCTTTAATGCGGGTACATCTTTCTCTCGCTCTCGCTCTCCCTCCCTGCCCCTTACTTCCTGTTTGCCAAGATCGTCTTAGAAAAACAGCAATTAAATATCATAAATATACAGACTAAACTATTCCTGACACATATTTAGAATCATCACATACAAACAATGTCACTTCCATTTTTTATGCCTCTTTTTGTCCGTTTAAAACAACATTAAGTAACTTGACGAATGACTCCAACACAAATTCACAGCAGTGCGCTTTGATACTCCTTCAGCTTATCAAGATCCTTTGACTTGTATGTTAGCAAACATCTGTTTACTCACACATCCAGCAGGAACGGAGCACCACAGGTATCGGATTGGAGTCCTTCATGCTACCTTTTCAAGTTGAACTATAATATTCACTCGAGTTTTATCCCATGTTTACTGGAAATGAGGGTGCAAGCTCAGAATGTCATACCTCTTAAGTGTCTGTACAGACAGATATTTTCTACAGTTTCTGCAGCCCTTTGTTACAGACAGTGTTTCTGTGCAAAATCTTCCCTGGCATTTAATTAAAAAAGAAAATGTAATACATTTTGCCAGTCTGCAACGGACAAGAGTCCAGGTGCTAATGTTCCCACGGAGAGCCACAGTCAACTGAGGACAAGACTCTGATGTTTCTCATTATGAGTGAAGCTACTGTTACTGCTCCGATTGTGAGGTTGTTATCATTATATTTGTAGTAAACTGCCACAAATGATTATTCAAATATAACGAGGTATTGACTACTGCTGGTGCTGATGTCTTCAAATTGTTTCCCCTGCTGGCACTCTTTTGGTAGATGGAGGCTTTTATCGCCACCTCTTGCACCAATTTCCCAAAATACGTTTGTTTTCTTTCTTGTTTTGGCTTTCCTTATGATTGATTGGGGTGTGTACTATATATGAACACAAGAACTATTTAAAGGGTTAAGGAAGGACAATAAATTATTTATTCCTCTGCTCTCTGTCAGGGGGATAAATGTGCTAAACTTCTATCCCCGATCAGGCGTTCTTCCCAGTAGAAGATCTGCTCAGAGAGTAATGGATGATACATGGTAATGCAGTATGACCTATTCTCTCAGTATGTTAATATTCATGGTGTTATGATTAATTTTACCCATTGCTTTAACCCACAAGCATATACCAGTGGCTGCGTACTGTGCATGGCTTGCATTTATTGGCTCCGTGCACCCTCCTAAACTCAGTTTGTCTGGCTGTAAATGAGTGTAAATGGATACGTTAGTGGAGCAATGAGCATGTATTTATTGAAAGTAATGCCCTGTCACAATCACAGCTGGCAAAAAGCAAAGCCACTACAACAATGACATTCATTTGTCTGCAGGATAGAGAGCATTTTGTGAAATATAGTCAATTTCACAGGAGGGGCACGTTTGTACTTGCTTGAGGCCACGCGTACTTGACTGATATGGAACGGTTGTTTTCCACATGTACACTGAAGGTGAAGCGTTGTACTGATGTTATGGATTAAATGGTTATCAGGGGTACGTTTTCAACTTGTGGTGTAGTTTATCATGCAATAATGGCACTGCTTCGGGCATGCATTTAGTTGTTTCTTGTGAGTAGGTCTAAATCTCTTATGAATTAATGGTTAAAATCTATCTTTTAGTCTTGTTTCATTTTGCTGACTTTAAATCAAGGCTGAACTCAAGGTGAATTAATGTTGTTGTGGTATGGTGTTTTGCCTTTTTAGTTGACATCACAATGTGATTTTTGCTAATAATTGACATTACCACCTCAAGGAGGCATTGAGCTTTGCCAGCCATGCTGTTGAGCACATCTTTGCGACATGCTTTTCTTTGGCTTATTTTAGGGGTTGTTTGGGATGCCTTCACCAACATCCATTTGCTGCAGGAAGAAAAGCCCCCTACCTTGAAATAGCATCTCTCTATTTAAGTGTTTTGCCTCACCTCCACTCTATGAATTCCTAATGCATTTGGATTTTGGTATTTTCTCTAAAAAAAAGTGCCTTGCATGGGAAGATCCAAACAAACAAAAAGGATTTGATATCAGAGAACAGCAAGTTCTTTCACTGAGGAAAGTATCGCAACTACTGTGTCTATTCATACAGAAGGTCACCGGCTCTTGTGAATGTGCGAGGTATTTTTCTGATGCAGATTGCTATTGTGGTGGTCAACATTGAAATGGGACTCAAGACTACCTCAGCTTTGTCAGTTTTGCCCAAAGCAATATTGAATGCACCAATGACAGGATCATATTTTCAAATAGCAATTTCTAACTGACTCGATTGTTAAGTGCCATGGATTACAGTCGGTATAGAAACGGCGTCATTTTCATTTGCCCAAAACACACCCAGTGGTATTATTAACTGGCTAATCCACATTAAACTCGTCATAAAGAAATAAAGACTGCAGTATAAAGACTGAAGTTGATGACATGGCTTGTAATTGTTAAGTTGTAATAGTTTCGTTTATATCTCAAGGCGAAGTCAAATAAAGACAATTCAGTTATTTAGCATAGCATAATCGGACATCTTTTTAAAAATGCTGTTAGCTGGTTAACATCGACACCAGCCTTATTAGACCTCAACTTGTTACGCTACTGTTAAGCAGGCAATTTACCCGCAGTAGGTATAATGTGTCATATTTTTTTATTTGATATGAAAATCTTAAGTATTACCACCTCACTGAAATAAGGTGGTAATTTTATTCCTTACATAATTTTTAGGACATGTTATAGAGGGATATAATGCTTTCATAACAAACCAATTCAGTAACCTAAAGTAATGCAAACTGTGCAAAGTGGTCTGTGATTGCTTAATGGACCTCTCATGGAAAAACGCCATTTTACAAAATGTGTAATTTATAATGATTCATGAAATGTCTATTAATGTCTAATATACATTTCCTGCCTTCTGATGGAAGTGTGGCCTGATTTTCTGTCACGAAACATTACATGTGTGTAGTTGAGATCAATCCAATCAATCAGAGTTTTAACATTTTACTATATGATAGAACATACGGCATACGGGGAAGGTTGTATGGATATTCCGTTTAGGCAAGCTTTGATTAATTCTTGGATGTCTTTTCTTCTTTTCTTTCCATATAGCACTCTACTCCATAATACTATTCTGTGTCTTCCTATGGATCCCCTTTGTTTATTTCTACTATGAAGAAAGGGATGACGACAATTTGAACAAATGCTCGGTAAGAATGCATCGGCTAACACAATGTCTTTTCTCCTTGCCGTGTGTCTGTTTGGAGCTGACAGAGGCACTTTCTCTAACAGACAGGGAGGTCTTTTATATTGTTACTTTAAAAGCACCTTGAATAGCACTGAGAGTGACATGTTATCTCTGCTAGTTCAAACTGGATCTACACCGACTCTGTATAGCTCTCACTCACTGTGGCCCTTAGTTAAATGCAGTGTGACCCCCTTCCTTCACTTGTAATGAATAATAATATTTCACTTCATGGCCATGATTGACCAGTTTAATTTTTTTTTCTCATCTTTTTATTACAGCAAGTGAAAAACGCTCTGAAGTACACAATTGGATTTGTCATTGTCTGCGTGGTGCTCCTTTTAATTGGGTAAGTTGGATGGCTTCTTCGGCTTCAGTACACGACCGGTGGAAAGGGAGTGTGGATGTGTCATTGTGTCCAGGTAATAAGAGGTTGCCTTCAGCTGCAGTACCATTTGTCTGACCATGATAATCCATTCAAGGGAAAAATGCACTATAGACCTTTGCCTCAATATAGGTTGTATTCTCGTCTATCTGATTCTAAACTAGATCCTCTGCATTTATTCTACCTACAAAGGCCATTTGGAGGGAATATCGAGTTATTTTGGTGACATTGTATCTACAAATCTATATCTGATGCACTTTCTCAGCCTTGTTTCATGAATCCACTTCTTTATACTGGTTGTGGTCAGGAGAATCTGTAATAGATTTCTTTGCAGCCGTGACGGCAACATGCTTGGTGTTCAGCCTATACGATGCAATGTGCTCTCTCAACCGTTAAATGGTGCAATGGAGGAAGGCTTATCTGCTTTGGGAAAATAAAGGACTCATGACTATACTATTTTTGCAGCTCAAAGTTTGGAAGTTAGGAGTTTTTTATTGACAGAAGCAATTTAGCTGCTCTTTTGCCTCATGGACTGGAACTATTGCAGCTTACTTTTGGCAATTGTTGCTGTGGTCCTTTGATTTTCAAGAACATGATGGCTTTTAGCCCGGCCTGCTTTTCTGATACTGGCAGTCATAATGGTTGTGTTCAGTGACTGTTCTCTGTTCACAGATCTTTTCTTGATGTCCTTTGTTTGTCGCCTTTATAAGTTGCAAGGTGTTAAACTCCTTAAATTACCCCATATCTTTCACAGCCATAGATTATCTTGTGTTTGTTTTGCCACTACAATAAACGTATCTCAACAAGTAATTTAGGATATCCATATCCAGCCTTTAAGCCTTATTGTTTGTGTTAATGGTTGCCATTGGGATGAGCCCTGATAAGCCTTTGCATTAAAACTGCAGTGGAATGGGACGAAGCTACCCAAGTTGTCCTCAGACTTTTCTCAAACTTGTAGTCGGTGTTTACTTATGTTGTACTTCCCTTATGTTGTTCTTTACTTTGCTATGATTGCCTAATGTGAGGTGAGGACAAAAATCCGACTTGAAGGGTTTTCCTTTTTATTGTAATGAAAAAGGGCTACAATATGTGCAATAATCATATAAAATAAATTACAGGGATGGTCTATAATAACACATTTGTTCATATATAGGATTAAATGTATCCGGTTGCCTATGCCAACAACGCTATCCCTCTGAGAATCAGTCATTATAGGTAAATTGCTAAATAAACTCAGATTGGGTGAGAAGAACCCTGATGCCAAGCGTCGAAAAACCCAACAACAAAAAGTATTTGAAAACTGATCTGGACGGCGATTACCATGGCAGCCTTCAAGACATTTGGGTCAACCTGAGGGAGAAGCATGAATAACTCCGAAATGTTTCTATTTTTCTACCTTCTAGAGTCTGAAAATATATACTTCTTCCTCAATGCAGACACAGTTGTGAAGATCTGTGCAAGGGTTAAGGTCACTTTGATGAGGTGTTATTTTTTTCTTACAATGAAAAATAACACATAACATGGCTGAAAGGAAGTACATTTTTAAGAAAAATATAAAGTGTGGAGCCCTGAGGATATAGTGGGGCGGCTGAAGCCTGTAGAGACCTGAAATCTATTTTTTTTTTTGCATATGAGGCAAAGAGAAGTCTTTAAGATGCTGATCTAATGTCTTTTACTTCCCCTGGTGAAGGTTGTTTATTTCTTTTTGAACTGCCAGATTATAACTTGCTAAAAGAATCCTCCGAGATTCATAGAGCACCGTATTTCTCTGCTGTCTGTCGAGAAGGATTAATGACGAATGAAAAAAGTATTTCATTATTAATGTAATCAAAATCCTCACTGAAATTGAGCATCAATACTCTTGACCTCTTCTCCACCTAGCCTGCATAAATATATATGCTAGTCCTAAGAAGTGCTGTTTCCAGCCATAGTGTTGACATATTTTGGTTTTATTTTTCCCTGACAACCTCACAGATCTGTTCCGTCTATACCTCTCTCTCTATAACTGGAACTTTAGATTAAAAGGAAACCTTGGGAATGTGAGTGATGGGTCTTAAATGACTAGATTGAATGAGTATTATTGATTAATGTAGTTACGAGCTACAAGGATGTGATGTGAAGGTTAACACGTGGTTGACTGGAAGATGATTGTACACTTTTATGGGGCACAAATATCAAAACGCTGGTGCAAAGTGCTGACACGACTTGGCAGGTCGTGATAGTCAAGGTTAAAAGTACGAAAGGTAGAAGGCAATTCAACTTAAGATCTTATGCAGATTCTCTTTATTCTATTTTTTTTGTTCCTTTCCAAAATAAATTGAGTTTAGAAGAGTGTCCATTGTGTTAAAAAGAGCAATGAATCCAGTGTTTGGGGTGCAATAGTATCAAGGTGGTATCAGCGGTTTGCAAAGCCCTATGTTTGCTGTAAACACATTTTAACAGGCAATGTTTCCTATTTAACACTGTATATATATGACAGAGTGATTTGGTTTATTTATTTGACTTTTATTTGATTAAGTTCAATTTAAATGTATGATTTCTTTTGCAAAATTAGAATTCTTAAATGCGGTCCATTTTTTACAGCATGCAGATAAGTAAGAAAGAAAAACATTAAGCATGGATGTATCACTGGAGAGGAGAACATACGGTGAAAGCTTCTTTTCCCCTTTCTGTCTGAGCTTTACTTTATTTGAGACAAACGATCTGTGTAGTGGAGATGTTAGGCTGAAACAACATTTCTGATGTTAGGCTGCATTGAAATAAGCTGCATTGTTACCGTTTTCCAAAAGAACTAGCTGCCGTCTATCTTTCAGACTGTATTTCTCTCTTCTCTTAACTCTTGCAGAAACAGCAAGAAACTGCTACATATTCATCTATTGCAGAATTATAAATTTCGTAAACTGTGCGTCTGGCTCGTAGAGAAAATACTGCCAATAGGAAGACTAAACTTCAGCATATTCGGCACCCTTGGGTGCAGCGACAGCCTCAAAGTAACCTAATGCATTGTACCCTACGCCATCTAAATGTATTGTTCCATTGCTTTCAGAGCCTTCGTTCCACTTGACCCTGCGCCTAGTCAGAATTCCACCCAATGGGAGAAGGTACAATACCTGTTTGAAGAGCTTGGGAGTAGTCGTAAGTATAGCCTCTTTAAAAATACTTGGTTCTTACTCATTTCTTCTTGCTACTGACTACTTAATTCATTCCACCATAACCCCATTAGCAGTAATCATTAATTAACTTCAAGTAACATCTGTTGCTCCTATCAATACTTCATAATATATACATCCTGCTTCTTTCTATAATATTCTTTCAAATACAATTTGGATTAGCTCAGATGCAGGTCACAGTCATTTTTCTCTGCATGTAACGACATGTAAGATAGTAGAAGACCTCATGACTTTATTAATTCATGTTCACCACTAAATAATCACGTTTGTGTGATGTATTTGAAACTAACGTTATATATTTGAATGTCCACACCTTACTAAAAATTCCTTTTTTGTTCAGTTTTCCACAGTTGTCCTCACTATATGACTCAATAACTGTATGCACCAATATTTGAAATATCTGAAAAACATGTGTCTTTATAGTCTCAATATCAACGTGCAATGAGAAATTCAATTTACCAGTTCTAATAATCCAGTAATGATGTTTGACTGGTTGATCCCAACACGGTGAGGAAACCCTCCTTGGGCATCTTCGCTCGTGGAACAGAGCATTAGCCAAATGTGGACTCCTAACAGTCCTCTGGCCTTTTGCCATCTGGGGATCAAGGAGGAAGTTGAACCATCTGCCTCTCTTTACAATAGTGGACCCCTGCATGCTCTCCCTAACCTTCCTCACTTGGCACAGGGGGTGTAGCTCTGCTGCCGAGGAGGAAATGTGGGGATCATCCCTTTTCTAATTCCTCATCTCTTCTCTCTCCAGATGGGAGGTTAATTGAGTAAAGGAAATGCACTTTTGCCACATAACCCTGCTGACTGCTCTACTGTTCATTAAGGCCCCTGCATCTTTAATGGCTCCAACATTACACATGTTACAGTGTTCCGACGATGCTGAAATGTACTCCAGGTCGGTTCCTATTAATGTTGCTGTTCAAGACCAGACAGCACAGTCTTGTTTTTTGGGCCAACCCTCAAGGCGCAGTGGTGTGTGTGGGAGTCAGACGTAAACTAGGAAGGCTTTGCTGGCAACATCTCTAATGCAGCCATAAAGCCATTGTACTTAAATAAACCAAAACTAGACGATATGTTCTCTGGACGTCTTCTTGTTCCCAAGCAGCAAACAGCAGTTCAGAGTGCCTGACCTTCTCTAAGTCCTGATCCTGCAGAGGGCACCACCTAAGGAAACCAGATCTGAAATATATTTTTAAATCAATCTCAAATTTGTTGCTCTCTATTTATTTACATTTTGTCTATTGGCAATATGTGATTTCTTTTTTTTTTCCCGTTCATAGTCTGTATGTGTGTTTAATTTAATCAAAACATTAAGTACATACACAAAATATATTCCAAGGTTTGTGTTTTGCAAACTGCGTTTTAAAAAAAGCATGGGTAAAAAAAGAGGCTGCTGTTTTTTTTTTTTTCCAGTTGACAGATTCATGGTGAGGGAGTCCCTCAACCATAATGTGTCCAAAAATCCTTAAACACAAACTGCCTAAAGAGAAAAAAGCGACTATGGTGGTGTCTGATGACTTTCTTGACTTTGCTAGAGGCCTCCTCATGCTGTTGCTTGACCGCATGCAGTCTTACAGTATCTCTTGCATGTAGAGCTGCATCCTACTCTTCTTTTTCAGTGATTCTGTCATTCCACAGATGTGTACGGTGCTCGGACTAAAGGAGCTGCCTAATAAATACCTCTCTGTAAAAGTCCCATGCATGCACACAAGCCTGAAGGGCTATATGCAGGGTGAGATAAGAGCTACCTCATTCCCTTGCTTGTAGAATCGAAGCTGTACAGATGTGGAGGCACCACCGATAATATTCCCTCTGTTTAATCCCCGGAAAATCTGCTCAAGAAACCAAAAAGAGTGGCAGCAAACATCTATCCTTTGCTTTGTGCAGAGTTCATGGGCAGAATGTTCTTCATGCAGAACATGGAGCTATTGTCTATTTTACCAAGCTCAACTTTAGACAATGGCAGTGAAATCGCAATGAAACACTTGAGAATATGAAACGTATTCAAATGTTAATGTTCAGCGCGGCTGTCAGACTTCAAAGTTTTCTTTTTGCATACAATACAATGGGGAGCAGGCATATAATTTATCTCAATTTTCCACCTCTTTGTCCTGCTGCTTGTGAAATGCCTCTAAAAGAAAGTGATAAATGTTCTATACAACACAGATTATACATGCCCCGAATACTGACTTAATATTCCCAATCAAGGTGGCAAACAGAGAGCCACCTGTGGCAAATGCTGACAGGCGGGCTGGGCACTATGGAGTTGCTGCTGTGAGGATGCGGGATAGCTATAAAGGGACAACTGTGTCGCTTTTTTACATGGAACCCTATAACAGGTGGGATCTTGACAGGAGATGGAGGCAATCAGTCTCTCCATCAATCCCTGTCGTCTCACTCCAGCCCTGACAGCTGGTGTGACACCTACTGTTGCCCTTGCCTGATGGGTGGTCCCCTTTCTGCCTCAATCAAAGGTGACACGCATCCACTCAACTTACATATGTTGAAAGATCCAGCTGTTTAAAAAATGCTCCTGATCAGTGTATAAAATGGCAATAGTGACAACAAATGGTGACCAGATGTGTCTCCAGGGGAAGATTTTGCGACGGTGCATTCATTAAATCCAAGAGTACCAGGATGCCAGCATGGTACCTTGTCCTTGTGAATAACATTCTTCCCTCGGAATGAATTCCCCTTAACATAATTAGCAGAGAGACACTTCCTTGCGGTCCCAGATGGGCTGCACTCTTGGTATCAGGTGTGTGGTCCGTTAAGATGCAGAACTATTCACTTTAGAATTTCTTCTTATTCTTTTTGAAATGATGCGTGTTTTTCCTCAAGAATTTCTGGGGCTCCGTATTAACATTACAACAATAGGAATGGGTCAGTTCACCCAAATATTTATATTAAAAAAAAAATCCACTTACTTTCATGGTATCTAGCCATGTGGAATCATTACTGTCTTTGAACGATGTTTAATGACACCTGCCATCATTTTAAAGAATTAATACAGGAGACAAAAAAAATACAAAGATACCCTGTCTTTTAGTCACGCCAGACCGTACAGTTTCCTGAATAGATAGATAGATAGATAGATAGATAGATAGATAGATAGATAGATAGATAGATAGATACTTTATTGATCCCGAAGGAAATTCAAGCTTTTTTTTTTTTTTTTTTTAAGATAGATAATACCACAAAAGAGCCTACTTTGTTGATTCCCACTTCTTTAAAAGTCTTTTCCCAGTAGGGGAGCAGGCTTTTTTTACTTAAAGTGTGTATTCTCCAAACCCAGGCTAGGATAGCCCTGATAATATCACTTTAACTTCATTAAGGTTGTTCCCTCAGACTTGACAAAGCTTCTTCCAGGGCCACAGAAGACATACAACTGTTCACAGGTTGAGTAATAAGAAAGCTCTCCACCTGAAGAATAAACTGACCTTCTTTGCAGTAAAGTGCCCCCTTAGCAACTCAGCAGCAATATTTCTTTTCAGAAACAAAATGTCCCAGTGAATCAGGGTAACTCAGACACTTATCGAGACATTATTATTGCTTTTAAATTGGTGAAAACATGAAGTACGTTTTGCTTTCATTAGAATTGCTACTAAGATAACTACACATCAAGCTTGATTTATCACATCCATTAAAGAGGGTTTCTATCCCAAATGTCTGAGTAACAGTAGCTACTATAAGCTTGCAGATAAAACGTTTGCATCCAGTTCCCGTCTCTGTACCAGCTTCGGTTTGGTGGCAGACGGTTTGGATCTGTGTATTACAGCAAAGTGTGTCTCACCAGGAAACGCAGCACTCTTCCTCTTGAATTATATGCAGTGCAAAGTGGGGGAATTTAGAGCAAACTAGATTACGTCAAACAGAATGTTTCCATTGGATTGTCTACCGGAGTGTGGCAATTACCATTTTCAAAGAATCTTTAGAGTATTCACGCTCAATGTTGAGTTTGACAGCTGATCACAAACAGGTGACAGTCGGCCGTCAAAGTGCACTCAAGAAAGTAGCCTATTAGTAGTTTGCACATGTGGCAAAGAGTCCATTGATATTTCTTTCAGAGGACTGAGGTCAAATCTCTTATGGCTTTCCTGTCTTTCCACCTGCAGATGGTCTACCTGCTCTGGCGTTCTCCATCAGCTCCTTGACCTTGATCGGCATGTTGGCAGTGATCACTTACACGGTGAGTAGGGACCTGAGACAAGTGTCCAATGATGTTTTCCTGTGTTCATTGGAGCTACGTATGCACAGTGATTAATTCAAATCGTCCAATGGGATGATGTCCAAATCTTGCCAGCATTGCAGCTTAAAAAGGACCTCTGCTTATTGAGACATCTAACAAATGACATGTATGAAAAAATACAAAAAAAATAATTTCAGAGTTTGTCAGATTCACCAAACATGATTTTTGAATAGATGTGTTATGGCTGATAATGCATGTATTTTTTTAAATGTTATTTAAGGCTGCAGTGCAGTTTCTTAAAGTTTTCTTTGTACAAATGGTGTCCCATCTTCTTGATTGAGAAGTCCCTGGTGGTGTGGCATTTAAGTATTAGGAATTTGATTTAAGAGTTTTTGCATTCAATTGCTCAAATACTCAGACCACTGTCTTTAAATTAAGTACCACATACTTTTAAATGATGTATGTGCACCCTTCATCGGCTTATCATCTACTTACCAGCTGTCTATTTATATTGTATAGCTATTATTTATATATTTATATACAAAAATGTAGTATAACGTTTGCCTGTATTTTGATTCCCTCCTGCAGTCTTTCATTTTTCATAGATCTGAATAATTGACTGTGCTGTAACACTTGTTAATGCTGTCCATTTTTCATAGCCGTTATCTTGGTTACTAGACTGTGAATATTCCCTGGAGGTGGTGGCACTGGTGTCAGGGTGGGAGGAACACAGAATGGTGCCTTCTGAAGAAAAATACAAAAAAGAGTGCTTGGGTATCAACCCGGAGAGTGTGAGTGAAAGTGACAGCCAACCCCAATCTATCCAGTTTCTGTTGAGCTCAAAGAGTCCTATTTGACAAATCACACAACAATTGAATGTGGAGCTCTTAATGAATAATACACAACCTAGTCAAGTGAGTTGTGGAACCAATCTCACTTCGGGACATATAATCCATCTCAGTTGGGATTGTATCCACTGTTCTCTCACTTTGTTTCTCACAGTCATTTTAAAGAGTGGATAATTACCTAGTGCATTTTGGAGATGGAAGTGGGCTCAGATTTGCAGCGACCCCATGTTGATATTGACTCTGTGAATGCCCTGTGGAAATCAAAACTCCCAGTGTGTCTTTGTTTTTGATGTTCCTTGTTTTGATGAAGTCAATGAAAGAAATCGGGCCTTTGGGCGACAGCAGCGGCTCCCCCTCCTTCTTCATTCTCTCAGACCCAAATGCTGAAGCTCTCGTCTCTTATCTCACTTGTCATCCTTTTCATCTACTTTATTTGCTCTCTCCTCCGTCTTGAAAGCGGCTAAACTCTTCTTGGTAGCCACCTACCCATATTTGCAAAGAGCTGTGTGATTTATCTTCTTTTTTTTTACTATGTGTTACTATAAAGCCTGATTAACTTAATGGAATCTAAGTGACAGGTTCCATAAGCAGAGGAAATGTTGTCCATGCCTGCTGCTAATTTATCACTACTCTTTGTGCAGAACTGGCCATGTACCCTTTGGGCAAATAACTCCATGATGTAAACAGTATATAACACTGTGGCCTAGTGCACTTAAAATAAATACAAAGTGAGGCAAGTTATAGCTTTTACAGCTTTTTGTCCTTTTTATGGCACTTTCTCTTGACTTACGCAGATTTAAACAAAGGAAAGCAATTATTTGACAGTAATCTAATGTGACTGGGTTTGGTGTCTCGGCTGTCAAACTTTGTGCAAAACTTAAACCAATGATTTTTAATAGATTAAATCTAAAATGTTGCTTTTGGTGAAAAGTTATCTAATAATACATTTAGTTTGTTGTCTGCGAAGGTGTTCTTGTACAGTGTCAGTCCTGTAACTACAGCCTATCAAATACAGCTCACACTTACATAAGATTATACTTCATGTCCAGATAAATTAAATTGATCTATTTTTCCACTTTGTATTAATAAGATACTGTAGGTGTACTTGTCATGCTAGTAACCCACTCTGTATTTTCATCTCTGCTCTGGTAATAAAGAAATAAATGAGGGATGGAAGTGAAGTAAAGTCAAAATAAATTAAATTGCGTATAATTGAAATAATACAGTGTAGCTTTAAGAAACATTAATTTCAGACCATTAACTAGATTTGCATTGGATTTGAGATGAAAGCCGTGGTCACTCTATACTCGAGCAGTCACTTTTTAATGGTGTGGGTTTTATTCAATAATGCAAATCTATAATTATGGTAAATTTCTTTCTCATTACCTGGAATGTTTGCACATGCATATTCCCTCTATATTATCTCCCACTCTCTTTGGTCGTACCCAGCAGTGATGACATAAGACCAATCAGAATGGTCTTAAAGCTCATGCATCATGTGAGGTCCTTTGACTTCATTTAAAAGCTAGGCGAGCATATTGACTTATGACTCTCACGGCTCTGTCTCCGGTGGACTTTCCTCTCTGTTGCTCTTAAATTGCCGGCCTAAGAGCTGATGCTGAACTAAAGTTGAGAAGGTGAATGTCTGTTGGTCTTACCACAGGCCCTGAGATGGACCTGGGGAGACGGGGTCTCTGAGTGAATCAGAAGGGTTTCTCTACTTACTTTGGGATTGAATCCTTTTATTTCATTTATATTGTTTGACTAGTTTGAAGTGTATATTGAGGAATAAAACATGGCACGTATGATTCACTGCAGAAGTACAGAACTACCTCTAGCTGTATTCTACAGTCCCAAGACAACAGGGCCGATCCAGGCATAGTATTGGCTAAAATGGACTCGGTCATAAGCTGAACTTTTCTTTACTATATTCTTATTATGTTTTGTCCTCAGCCTGCTTGTGTTGCGGACGAGCTCTCCTCTACCACATATAAGCATAGCTTATAGCGCTAGCTCTATAAGCATTTCACTGTACGTGCAAATGCGAGTGAAAGTTAGTGTGTTGAAAAATAATTGTTCACACTGAAGTGAGTAGTGGGTTTGCATGTTCTCCCCGTGTGAGCGTGGGTTCTCTCCGGGTTCTCCGGATGGGGATAGGTTAATTGATGACTCTAAATTGCCCGTAGGTGTGAATGTGTGCATGAATGGTTGTCTGTCTCGAAAATTAATGTTTACTCTGAAAGTAATTTGATACAGACGAAACGTAATTTTTTTTTTTTTGTCAGGTTAAAGTGCTGTAGCCAGTGTCTGTACGGCACATACCAAATATTAAATGACTGAGATCGATTCATGAAAGATTCATAGAGTTGCATTAGGGTGCAAATGATGACCCCCATATGCATCCTTTTTTAAGGAGTTTCTTTTTTTTTAATAAACCATTAGCATGTGGAATGACTTAATGATTAGGACTCCACTGATTATAATGGGCCTTTAACCTTGCAGAAAGCCTACTGCAATTACTGTAATTAAAGTAGAGGGGATAGTTCAAATTTGGTACAATATCTTTGGAAACCCAAAAGAGTGCTCTATCTGTCTGTTAGAGGACTGCCTGTAACCATGGTAGCCCCTTTTCATTACTGGACTGCAATTGGATTTCTTTATGGAGATTCTGTCTATTCAAAAGAACTTTTGAAACGTTTCAATCACACACAACTTTAGGCAATAATACATATCATAAAGCACTATTTAGACCTACCTGGGCCCATATAAATTCATTGTATGCATGAAAATATAATCAGGGGTCACCATAGGGCAAGTGATTAACTAGTAGAAAGTGTGTGCTGTTGTCTCACTATCAAATCAGAGTGTACCTTATTTGTATTACTTAAATGAACTATGCTACAAACTGTCGTCTTTGAATGAAAATGAATCATCAAGGCCAATTTGTAGAATATAGAATAAAATGTATACTGTATGGACACGCACTTTTTCTATAGTACCCCAATGTGTACAGGAGACGGGACAAAGGCTGTCTACAATGTATTAAATGCATTGAATACAGTGGCCCCTTGATCATACCACTTTGTCAGGATTGACCTCCATTATAATACCGGCCGAGGCCTTTAGAATCAAGTAAGCAACCTCTTGATTGCTGGATGTAAAGAGGGATAATTACCTGACCAACAACTTTCTCATTTGAAATCAGGTCAGACTATTTAATATAAGCCACCTGGACATTTTCCTTTTGTTTTGTTTTTTTTAGTTTTTTCTTCAGTTCGATCAATTATATGATCAGCGATTGAGGTAGAATTAACACAAAAGACACATTAAGCAAACACAAATATGCAACAATCCACTTTACAAACCTGGCCCAACATCAGCAGATGTCTGAAGACGGAGCAAAGAAAGCAACATTAGGTCATAATGCCAAACTGCCAATCAACTCTCCATTAGATTATCTCTGTGGATGGACTTTGACAATCATGATAGACTGATGTGTCCTTCTGTCAGCTACGGACAACAAGAACAGGTGTTCCAGGTTTGACAACAGGAAGCTTTTTAACTTGCAAGTAGTGATTCTTAGTGATACCAAATTCCTCCAATGTTGTTTTTATCCAGAACCCCTTACATAGCAACATACAGTCAATCTTTTGGATTGAAGTTCCAGTCTCTCTGTGACAAGAACCAAATTAATCCATAATTGGCAATGAAGTGTGTCATTTCCCAAAGAATGAATGAGCTCTTTAATAGTAGAGTAGTTGGTATTTGACCGTCAGTCAGCAACCTGAGTACAGAATTTAATATTGATGAAAGGAAAATAAGTGAGGAGCACAATTAAAATAAATTACTTGACTTGTGTAATGCCCCAACCAGCTAAATTGTCAATTTTGGAAACCATCATATGAGGGATTACTGCCAAATTTGCAGGATTTGTGGGGAAAGTGTTGATTTTGATATCTTTAAATGCATTAGCTGGGTTATTTCAGATGATTGGAACTACCTAAAAGGCAAATTGTAATCTGAATAGTTCTACTACGTTATACTGGAACCGCCTCTCCATCAAAAGGTATTAAGAGTGTAGAGGGGCCTCCTCTGCCTCCGCTCTCCTCCCTTTTGGCCACGCCATCGCAAGTAGAAGCAGCAACAAAGACGAGGATTGTGTAGAGACCACGTAGTCCTCCCTCCCACTCAGCAGTCACATGACTGAATTTTAGGCAGTAAGCCCCCCCTCAACTGCTTCGCACATCTTTACACACACACACACACACACACACACACACACTCCCTTCTACTATGCTCCAAACTATTTCTGGTAATTATTAACCACAGTGGGTTTTAAAATAACTCTAATGAGCGTTCATGATTATGTGTGAACTAAAATGGCTCACTCCAGCAGAGGAACACCTGTGTTTTTTCCCCCCCCTTTTTATATTTCCCCTATGTAGTTGTACATATGCGGGAAGGGAAATGTTTCTCTTGGGATCTGGGACAGGTTTTCCTTTTATGAGTGTGTTTGATATTCGGGACATGCTCCGGCCTTAAGAGCTCCATGATTCATTGCAGGAGGCGACATTCGCCCGTAGCAGAGATCCACAGCAGAGACTAATAATAGTCCAGCCTGACTTAGTATCCCATGCGACTGTCTTAATGCAACCTAACACTCAGAAACTAGTAAAAGTTGTTTTAGAGAACTATCGGCTCTGACGTCTCCCCGCTTGAAAAATGGAATAAAGAGGGCAGAGTCTTTTGACAGGGCTGAAAGTATCTCTGCACTAAAGGGCCCTTTGTTTTATTATATAAGGGGAAAAAATGGCACTTCTCCAAGTTGGTTGAAGCGAGGCGGTGCAGGTGGAGCAAGAAAGCATCAGCCTGTTGATGTTTTTTTTTTCATTTGTATTGATTGGACTGTTTCCTGCTATCAGAAATCTCCCTCATTTTTAATTAAAGTTCAAACGTCCCTTCAGGAGATTGAAACTCACTGATGTCTTGTGAGTTTTGTGCAACATATTATCACTGTCTCTCCTTGCTGTCACTGTATCTATGTATGTATTTTTTATGTATATGTGTGTGTCTGGCTGTCATTGTTTATTTATACATTGTATTCACCTCTAACAAAAAAAGAAAAGTATATTTGTATTCATGTCATTTCGAATCATGTCATTCAAGATTGATGCCCCCTCCTCTAACCCAGATTTTTCTCTCTAAAATTCTCCTTATGAAAATTGTATCGAATCCGGGATGGGGGATAGTGCTGTCACTTGGGGGCACTGTTAAGCTGTAAATTGCTTCACAGTGATATGAGGCAGTGATATCCACACAAAATGGTTGCAGCAAATTCACCAATAAACCTCAGCACAATTATAGATTCCACCATTTTAATCTTTTTTTTTTCCTCTCCCAAAAATGACATAGCCTTGGAAGCCAGGAACTATATGATGCACTCAGTGTGTTTGTTTATACATTATGCTGTTTTCGGGTTTCCCCATCGTGTTGGGTCTCTCAGCAGACAGCCGTGTGCATGTGTGGGTGGTTGCACGTGCCATATGTGCCCACTCTGACGTTGTGTGTATAATGGTAGTTTTGCTCTTGTCTTTCAGGCATACGGTATGTCTGTACTGCCTTTGAATCTGATAAAAGGCACGCGGAGTGTGGTCTATGAACGCCTGGAGAACACAGAGGACATTGATGATGTTGAGCACCAGATAGAAAAGCTGAAATCCAAGGTTGGTCACACCAAATGACACAAAACACTGACACTGTGCTTACTGCAATATGTGACATAACCTCACACCACGAACGATCTACAAGTCATTCACTAACCTCACAACAGGAACGTCAATACAATTATTGGAACGCTTGCTGTTTCTTTGAATGGCACAAAAGATATTGCAGTAAAAACATGTCCATCATTTCTTTTGTGCCTTTTTTTTTGCATCTGATTAAAATTATCCATGTATTCAATAGAAGGGAGAAAAAGAAAAATTAAATGAGCAGACTTCTACAGGTCCTGACCAATGAGGTAGAGGCATCACTGAAGAATGTGGGCGTGACACCCGGCCCTTACAAATGGGCTTCTGTTAACACCAACTCTCTGAAGATGCTGATCATTTTACTGCATGTGGCTATTAGCGCTGATCTTAGTTGATTGGACTGTTTTTGCAGTGCGGCTCATTTGCATAGATTGATATTAAATATTAATGTATTAAATCATTTAAATATGTGCAAATAGCATAGGAGCGCCGAAACACTCTTTGCTTGCCAGCACAGTAATGGGTGCGTTTAAACCAAAGCATTTAAAACATTTTGGGGCTTTGGAAATTACATGGTTTCTTTTCGTGTTAATTTGCAGGTTTTAGCAGCGCCAAAAGCTGCGCTACGGCCGTGCAATCCTTTTGTGCATATGCCTTAGTGTATAATGAATGTATAATCATGCATTTCCTCCAGCTGATCAGACCTCCCCTCTATCTTTCTGCCATGCGCCCCCTGTCTGTGCATGCAGTTATGGATGGTTAGTACTGTCCTTATCAACCAGCCCCTCAAACCCAGGCCTGCGCAAACGGGGACACACATGAAAAGACAAGTTGAATATGAAAGACCAGTGCATTCGTCATTCCTCCTCTATAGATTTAGTGAACACCAGGCATGGCTGTATTAAAGAGTATTATAAATAGTAGATAACGAGGGGAAAACTGCAGCCTTAAATAATAATAAAAAATAGTTGTCAATAGTCTAAATGCCTATTTAATACTTGCGAATTAGTTTATTTTCACAGATGGAAGGTAGACAAATAGCATCTTATAGGCCCCTCTTGCTGTGAACGCTTATAATATGGCATGTCAGAAGTGAACAGCATGTATGTATTTCTTGACTAATTGTTTTTTTTTTTTTTTTTTTCGCCAGTGTAAAGATGGACGTCCCCTCTCCTCAAGGGACAGAAACAACCTGCATGAGCTGGAGGGCAAACTGCAGGTCCTCCAGCGCAGGGGGAGACACCTGGAAATTGCAGAGAGGAACTGCTGCACTAAAGTGGGCAGTGCTCTCAGACCTTTCAAGGTGAGTCTCCATTATGGAATTGGCTCCCATTCACAAAAGTACATATGTCTGATATGGACTGTATAGTATGAAAATCATTTCAGTGTCTGTTGTATGGGATCTTACCAATTTAGCATTATTTGTTCTTCCCTTGTTTTAATTGGCTCTGTTGGTTGATGTAGGTTACGGCTGCACAATATACCACCACTAATTGTGTGTTTCTTTACGTAATAGTTGTGTGGTTTAAGTATTACCGTTTTGCCAAGTATCATGCCTTTGCGCATTTATCGCCAGCTTTAGCATCTTCGTCCTTAACTGTTTCTTTGTGCTGAAGTTCTAATGTGGACTGCTCTAGATTTACTTTTAGTTCTACTTTACACAACTGCATATTTACACGATTCCCGCGGGTAGTCTCTTCACCTAATTTACTCTGAAGTCTCTCAGGGAGTCTCACATTTCTCAGGCTGGATCTCATGGTTCCCCAGGGATGAACCGCACCAACCGCAAACTTCCTTTTTTTTTTGGGTTGGGCAACCAATGCTTGGACCTCATATATGCATATTTTAATGTCATTGTTCCCATATTCAAATTTGAACAAGAGGGTTTGGAAAGGAGATGGGTTATAACATCACTTCAGACTTAAAAAGTAGAAAAACTGTACCTTTTGGACTTGGTGGGGAGCAAACTTCTGAAGATGATGCACTGATGAGAATTATGGAGAGATTTTTAAGATACCGTGGAATTCTGTACCCCTGGTCCCCATACTACATCACACATAACGATAGCCACACGATATTGAATGTTTTGGCAGACATCACATTGATCAGTTACAAACTGACATTTTAGACAGTTTCCTACAGTACTTAGTGCAGCTTAAACCATCAATGTTATATTGAAAATGTATCCCAGAGACTCATTGAACACAACCAATTCACACAGTTTCATGAAAAAAATATGAACTCCCTTAAGGCTGCCTTTTCCCACCAATCAACTAACTGTATCTTCATCCCAAATCACTTGGTTACCAGGGTGGAACAGCTGGGATCATTAGCATCTTTGTAGTCGGTTTGGCATAAACAGCATTGCATTTTTAATTTAAAAGAAATACTTCATTTGAATTTTGAGATAACCCAGAGGCTGCCCTGCCCAATATGGTTTAGAATAACAGAATCATGGCTGTAATTATTATGGTTAAATGTGATGGTTGTGGGTCAGCGGAGAAGTTATTATTTTCCTAAACCGAAGACAGTCCAAAAAAATAGACGTTTTATTTTATTTATTTATGATTTATTAACCCCTTAGCACAGAAACACACACACACACACACACACACACACACACACACACACACACACACACACACACACACACACACACAAGCATGAGATGAGTAATGGGACTGGCCAAGTGCCATTTTAATGATTCACTGTAATAATCTCCACATGGTCCTATTTATATTTCTTCATGCCCCTTTAGGTGCACATTGATGTGCATTGCATGTATGTGGGCATAATAGCATGCATGCCAGGCATCCCCTTTTTTCCCTTCATACACGACATGGCAATGCACCATCAAAATTGTTTTTTTATCACATTTTCTGTGTTAAGGACAGGCCGGGCTCCACCTTTTTTCCCCCACTATTTTACTGCACTGCTGGAATGCACATTTCAAACCACTGTCTGTAACAGTTTGCCTTTAACCAAGGGGGATGCTGCTAATGACAGTCCCCAGACTCAAATTTAAACTGTAATGAGTTGGGAGATTTATTTACTGTATTCTAAGGCACTGGTGTAGAGAGATAAGCCAACTGATTGTGATTTCTCGCAGTTACACCCCTGTCTCTCAACACATGCTGTCATTTTTATATCAACTCTGGTGGTGGGGGGAAATGATTTATTGAACATGCCGATGTCAACAGTTAAATATTGCTTGGACCTCACAAATGATGTGTTCTGATGGGATTGTAAAACTGGTGAAGAAGCTATTTTTTCAAGCTGTGTAAGTCATCTGTAACACTATGTGGAAAAAGCTTTGTCACCTTTTCATTTAAGATACGGAAATCAATCCTGATATATTCTGCTTTGTATTTTAATTTTATAGTCAAACTGTGTTCACATAACAAAGTTAGACAATCTCTTCTTTTGGGTTCTGTTTGGCCGGATTAGGCGATAAGAACAGTTTAATCAGTACATTTTAATGACTAGTTTTCCCTTACTTTGAAAGTTGTTGTTTATATCAAGGTGATATCAACAGAAAAACAAAAAAAAGTGTGTTGATTATCAGATTCTTGATTGTCATTAATGCTTTGCTACAATAATTGAGAAATGTATATCAAGGGATGTTTGTTCAAAGCTAATTTGGGTGAACGGTTGAGTTTTAATATTGTGCTATGGATCATTGCAACATAATTTATTTTAATTACATATATTTAACCATATGTGTATGCCTGCTTTTTTAATCACTACGGCTGGTGCAAGATAGCACATTATATATTTCCGCTGTGGAGGTCCCTTTGAGGGCGAGCGGTTGATAGGGTTTATTGCCTTCTTGGCTGCCGCCCACCTCGTCCCTCCCTGGTTACAACCTCCCTGCTCTGTCTGGGCCGTACCATTGCTTCCCCCCTGTCCCCTCAGGCAGGCCGTGCCAAACTGTGGCTGGCCAAGCCATATGGCCTCTCCTTGACAAAAGACATGACGGAAAGGTTATATTTGCCGACCCGGTAGATGCCTTTGTAAACATACCCTTTCCTTTATCTGGGTTCTGTCATGGGGATGAGTGCAGATCCCTCTTCTGCTTTTAAACAGGTTCTTAACGGTTAATCTAACCTAGTTAAAGTTAACAGACCCTTGGGGCATTTTGTAGTCACTAAAACGCATCCTAGCACCATAACAAGTGCCCAGATCAATAAGAGGCTGGCTTCAGAGTTGTTTGGCCAGTAGCTCAGAGGAAGGTGGTTAGAAGCTAGGTGTGTCTCCTCGACATCAGTTCAAACAGTCTATACTCTGTAGACCTCGGGCCCTTAAGACAGAGAGCTGGACCAGTACCTCCCGTACAGTGGTTTACCAGGATCTAACATTTCACTGTTTGGTATTTTAATGTATTGTTATTATTCTTTTTTTAGATAATCCTGGGCATTTTCTTCATCCTGGTTGCACTGCTGTTCACTGTTGCCCTGTTCATTTCAAAGTAAGTCCAAATATGTGCTCTCACACTATAATTCTTAAGGCGGGCAATGTGACTAAATTGAGGGTGTAACGGTTCCAAGATACATATTTATAACTATATTTATCAATGTGTAATGCTGGAGATGCATAAACCTCGTTTTACATGTTTTTCTGCGTGTTTCAGTTTGGATAAAGCTCTCCACTCTGCTGGCATCAGCTCTGGGTTCATAATATTTGGCACCAACCTAACCAATCCTCTGAATGAACTTCTATTAGCCTTACAACCTGTGAGTATCCTCTCATCTCTCATGACGAAAAACATGATTATCCTCAATTAAGATATGCTCCAAGCCATATTTTCCTGTTTCCATCATCATTAACTAAAATTAAGCATCATTTAAGACGTGAAGTGTATGTTTTTCGACATAATTCCGTTGAACTTTGAAATAACAAAATCTCAACTAGGAAAGCAGCTTAATGATTCACATGGCCTTAATGTCAATTAGCAGTTTGTTACTTTTAAATATGCTCTGATAAGCACCACTTATACTCCACTAAAGACCATAAGATAACAAAATTACAACCAGTGACATTATACCCATTAATCATACTCACAAGTGCATTTTGCACAATGTAATGTTCCGAGGGGCAAAGCTGAGACAAATGACAAGCACAGTTAGCACAACTCTAAGTGGGAACACCTCCACACATGTTAAATAGCAAGGATAAAGGACTGCTACACATAAATGATGACCTCGGAAATTAACACAGAAATTAATTAACACCTTTGTGACACGCTCGCACAAAAAAATATGCATTAAATAGCTGACGCAACTCTTTTTAATGATTCAGTGTTAATCAATGGTGGTCTGATTCTTAAACAACTCTTTTAAAAGGTAATGCAGAATGATCCAAAAAAATACTGTTTAAAAAAAAAAAAAAGATCTAGTAACCTCTGGGGAAAAAAACTACCAAAGATGGATAAAATGAGGAAAAGCTCTCCAATACAGTCTTAATGCTTCCCTTTGTAAATAGTCATGTTTATCATAATACAAGTTATAAGTATAGTGCAGTATATAAAAGAAGAAAGTAAATCAAATAAAAAATAAACTGCTCCTCATCCATAATTATTTTGTAGTTTATATACACTATACACTGCTGTTCACAGATAATAACGTATTACAACTTATATTCTAATTAAATGATGTCCCTAATCTTGTGCTACATAGAACAGTCAAACATGACCTAAAGCAAACTTGTGAATGCTGGTTAATTAATGTGTAAAAATGTAATTATTTACTTTTCTTGTCTGTTATGCGTTTGTGCGCATTGAAATAATAAAATGTTTGTTTTAAAAAGTCTAGAGGCCAGTGTTATGTCTGGGGTTTGACATTGTGCTTGGAGCTTAAAGCATTTGATTTTTTAACAATCTTGAAATCAGATTCAGAATGGAAAGATTCATAATAAACCGATTAATATTGACACATTCGATCACAACCATTGCTTCTTGCCTCCAGGTCATTGCTTAAACGTACTTTTCCACAGCAGAATTTAGATGGGGGGGGGGGAAATGACTGACAGCTCAGACCATTTTAGTACTGCTTCATAGATAGTGGCATTGATTAAATGTCAAAGGCCAGTGGTTGGAAGTATGACCTTGGTATTTAAGGAATTAAATCAGAACATTATAGGTTACAGAACATAATCAATAAATATATATATTTCATGCAGTGTGCTTTAATGTCTAGACTACATCTGTAAATTATATATTGACTGTTTAATAGGAAATACTGTTTGCAAATTTGCTTACTGTTGTTGGTGACAATGTAGCTAGATGTGCTATGGATTAATTGGGCTAGACCAAGTGGTATTGATGATGGTTGCTCATTTAAAGCTTGAAGCATCCCTGAAACCAGCCTGAAGGTTTAGCTCTGAAAGAAATACCGTGTTTATATGTGTATGTGAGGGATGTATCTGACCTCTGTCCTTGGTATCATAGGTTTTTCCACTGGATTACATCCTGATCACAGTCATCACCATGTACTTTGTAGTCACCTCCATGGCTGGCATCCGCAACATGGGCATCTGGTTCTTCTGGATACGGGTAAGTAAAGGCCCTGCTTCGTCTGCGTAACCTTAAAAACGTATAACACTTATATCAACAACATTAACATTTTTTGTTGTGTTTTCAGCTGTACAAAATCAGACCGAAGAAAACTCGCCCCCAGGCGCTCCTCTTCCTCTGTATGATTCTGCTCTTGATTGTCCTTCACACCAGCTACATGATCTACAGCCTGGCTCCACAATATGTCATGTATGGCAGCCAGAAATATCTTGTACAGGTGAGGAAATGTATTTGTTCGCTTTCGTGTATTTCTCATCATATAGCCTCGCCGCTGCGGGCTAGCTCTGAGGATGGGGCTCTAACGATGGCAGTGTGGGTCAGTCAGTGGGTTTAAACACTGCGGTCCAGCTGTGTGCAGGCAGCAGCGTGGTCTCTACGGGCTGGCGGCGGGGCTTTCAGACTCTTGTTCTTTTTGAGTTCTGTCTGTCCGTATTATATGTGGCTATTACTGTGTGGATCTGTTGTTTGACAGTATACCCTCCGTGTGATCTGATGTAGCCTTGCACTCTCTCTTGCTCCCTCTCTCCGTCGCTCTATCTCTCTGTGTGGGTGTGTGCATGTGGTTTAGATGCACCCGTGTGTCTATGCTTCATCTCCAAAAAAATCTTTTGAACAACGTAATTGAAATGAGCCACGGCGTTGTTTTTGCTGAAACATCCTCGTTTTGAAAATGAGAGAAAAGAGGCTTTTTCAAACCAGCTCTGTATGACTCACAGGGTAAACCTGGCTTATTCCTCTCTGCTGCTGCTGTCTATTCACTTCCAGGATTTGAATATGCTCAGCTTTGCCTGCATTCTATAAACTTTAATTGAGTAATCTTCTATATTCTTATCTTTGTTTAAGTGAAAGTAATCCTTAAATGACCGTTAATTGCATTCTAATCAACTATTGTTTGGGTTTAACCTTAAAAGCCGATAAATCTTCGTTAGGGTTTAAATGATGTGTATTCATTGATATATCCACGGCAAAACTCAGCATTATCTGGGAACAAGCCTTCAAGGTGATTTTTCTGTTTGTTCTTTCTATAATGTATGAGTAAAAGGATGTTGGTCTTATGTTGTGTTATTATTGTGATGTCCTTCATGTCAATTCATGCTTTGTTTGTATGCCATGATGTAGTTTGTAGCGTCTCTTTGCTAAAAACATACCTGCCTCTTGTGTCTTTTGATCAGAGTCAGATGCCCTCTGCAGGTTCTACATCTGGGAATGCTACTTTTGGCACCACAAGGATCTGCGATGCCGATGCGCCTAAGGGTGAGTCTGTCATCTCTGCTAGCACAGTAAGGTAGCACTCACTTGAGTGAGATGTTGCAAGAACTTTCAACACATCATCAAAGATTTATTCCTCACAAGTTGCGTCTATAGGAGAAGAAAGGAAGGACCGTGTACAACCCCGCTATTTTGTGTAGAACAATGATCTTTATCACCATTCATTATTCATAATACCGAGGACAAATATTTACTAATGCAGTATATGTGGTCTCTTGCTGTCTCCATGCCAACGCTTATTACAGTAAATCAGCCATGAAAATACAAATGTATGAATGTACATAGTGAGCTTCATCACAATCATTTATTCATTTGCAGAAGTCTTAAGTAAGGCTCTTGTTGGTGGTGGAGTGGATGTGTTTCGATTCCATCCATCTAACTATCGATCTGTCCAAGCATTTGGACTCTTGTTGTGTGTTTTTGATAATGGAGGTCTATTAATTTGGGGAATAATTATCTTTTCATTCAAATGAATCAGGACATGGGGCCATAAGTGCTCCCCCAGAAGATTCAGAATCGCATTGCAATTAGAGTAGCTAATGAAGGTTGATGGGTCTAAATGTCAAATATGTCATAAATAATTTAAGTAAAGTTCATGTCAAAAAGTTAAGTAGAAGCGATTATTTTTACGGACAATTACATATTATATTAGATCATTTTAAAATAAAAGTTTGTATGGTATTTTCTTAGAATTGTCTCACTTGAATGTATCTTAAATTATTGCATTATTGTTAGAGAGGTTAATTATATGCACATCATGAAGGTGCTGGTACACTATCATAGAGAAAAAGGAGAACACCTGCACACTACTTCATGCCGCAGTTTATTAATTCACAGTGTTTCAATCCTGCTTTGTCAGGTCAAAATGTTTTAACAAAGGAAAACACACCCTTGTCCAAACATAATGCTTGTTTTTTTATGAATAATTTTCACTTTATCCAACGTTACATAAAATGCATCATGACAGGGTTAGATTAGAAAGACAAAGCCGAGAGCAGGAGAGCAACTGCAGAGACTTGGCAATATATTATTTGTTTACAGTAATCTGATGTGTAGACACACTACCTGTGGTTAGGTTCATCTGTTTTTCTTATACATTAAGCTTTGCCTAAATTGATTAGCTAATAGCTGCCCTGGATAAACTTACTGTTGAATCAGCTTTTTTCAAGGTTGTAGCTCGTTGCATTAGTCATAGTGAAATCATATTATGGGAAGATGTAGCATAACGTTGGTGGTAGAAATATACAAGATATTGTTGCATTTGCTTACAAAATGTTGAAAACATAATGATTTTGAATACATTTAAAACTTTAGAGTTTACTTTATGCCTATATTTATGGCACTGCGATGCATATTCAAAGCCATGTTGTACGACACACCATTTATTATGTGATTTTTCCCTTTGAAAATATGGTCCTATAATATAATAATATACCTTATTATAAAGCACCTTTCAAAACAAAGTTGTAGTTTGCTTTGCAAACACTTCTGAACTGCAATGAAATAAAATTAGAAATGGAAATAAAACACTCCAAAGTAATATTTAAAAAAAAAGAAAAGAAGGCAGTGACATTAAAATGATAAAACATGTTGGAAGTAGAATAATGTGCTTACATTAATAGTCCCTGTCTTCAGTCCAGCTAAGCTACACTACATAATTGTCTTGTATTTTGTAATAAAAATACCAAGGCTGTAAATCAATCACACAGACACAGATATTATACCGATTACACAGATATACTGATTGGATACTGATTATTATCTCTGCATGGATATTGTAATTACAATCACACTATAACCGACAGGTCAACAACAGTTTGGACTCTTTCTGTTATAGATTGCAAATTGTTAATTTCTTGATTTGCATGCCTAACAGTAAGACAATTGCATGTCTGTTTGTATGTATGAATGTTATACCTGATGGCTAGATGGTGTTCCCTTTTCATATGAATCCATGTTCCTTTAGATATTAAAACATTGGCCTCTAGGTTGCCCATGTGCTGTATAATGAGAAGCAGCTTTATATCTAATCACCATGACCCGGTCACCGGTGCAATTCCAGCTTTAGTTAACATTATATAGAAATTAAATACACAGTTTATTACTATGGTTGCCTTTCCTGACATTTACCTGAGTGATTATATAAGGTCGCATTCAATTAATTCAACTATGTTTACACGTGACAATAATTCAATACTGCCAACATACAGTAATTGGATGAACTGACAATCCTCCATAATACTCCTGTTTACACGACTATTCAGACAGAATTGTGGAAATAATTAAAAAAGACATGTTGCGTTTGTTTTTCTCAAACAAATATTTGTTTTCCTGTCCCATATGGACGGACAGATTTAGCCATGATTCCGCACCATTTCCTCGTATGTTTATTGCTGCCTGGAAGCTGTATTTCGTGTAACTAGGGGAGAAGTTAAGCATAGCTGTTAGCCGAGCTGAATTAAGTCAGCAAGATGAAATCAAATGTGTCGCTGGCACCACAGGACCCTCAATTGGTAGAAACGGTAGTCAGCGTTTGCCCAAGCAGTGTTAATTACTGAGGGCAATTATCAAAGGATTGTGGGATCTATTAATTCACCGTTATATTAAAAGACTCGTGGAGTCACAAGGACAATGGCCGGTAGTACCCCGGTTCGCTCGTCAGAGCAGCTTAGGGACACGGATCCTATTTTGGCCATCTTGGAAATGGCTCCTGCTTTCATAACAGCCGTTGTACCACCTGCCACGAGGAGAAGGAAATGTCAAGCAGAGACAGCACATGGGACTGAGAGGGAATACAATTAAAAGCGTATCGACTGATATGCTGTAGAAAGTAACAGGTGAATGGTTTCCGTGTGGTGAAGAAGTGCATCTCTCAATAATAAAGCAGCCTTTTTCCCCAGAGGAGAGAGTACTTCATCAACCCTTGGTATTTTATCCTGTCCGTAGCGGTGGAAAGGCAGGGAGAGGGATGGCCCATGAGATCTAAACGGCCACCACCTCATCTAAATGTACCTCAATAATCTGTGCTGCTTGATTTGAGCAACTTAAATCGGAAAATACTTGATTAAATAATCACTATTTTGAGGACAAATGATGGTAGATGGGAAAACATTTTTGCTATAGCATATGCATTATTCAGACCGTGGTACATTTTTATCATTATACAATACTTCTGTATGTAAAAATAGCCCACTGTACTGCTGTACACATACTGTACTCTAGTATACCTCATTCTCTAACCCTGAACATAACCCTTATTGTAGACGTCTGTTACATAATGTATGTTTTGCTATTGATGTCTTGGTTGCATTCTAGCTCTTGCATTTGTGTTTCATACAGAGCCACAGCATTAACTCAGGCAGCATGCTGTATCTGTGTGCTTTATAAACATAGAAATGGTATTCTCCATGCCACGTCTCTTGGGAGATTTATTCTTTTTTAATATAGCATGACCAAGAGATTCCCAAACATGGAGATGAATTACATTTGCATACTACAAATTACAGGCTCCCTGCTGTGGATGTGAAAAATAAGAATGGGAACACACTGTGGCAGAAAATGGCATTGCATTTAGAACAGGCTCTGGAAGGGCATCAATTGGTGTGACACCGGATCAAACCGCCGCTTAAGGCAAAAAGAGGGTACGAGTCAAGCCGGTGACTGATTGGCCGGTTGGTCCCAGTGATGTAATGACACTAACATCTTGATGAGCAGGTGCTCGGTGCCAAGCTCTCCATTATCTACTCTGAGGTCATTACCACACCATTACTCATTTGGAGTATGTACTCAAATGGAAATGAATCCTCTGGAATTAGTTGCTACGGCCCGAGAAAAACCTGAACCCTGAGGTCTTCTTCAGTATGTGATTTAACGTGGGGCCTTGAGGTATTTTCAGGAGGAAAATAATCTGACAAATCTTTGTATCGACCTCGGCACAGTTTGTTTTAGCAAGGGAAAAGTTTAATCTTTATCCATTTTATATCCATACTTATTCTCTCTCAAACTTGAATCCATGGAGCACTGAATTCAAGTATGGTTTTAGTGTATTCTATTATTTTATTAACAGATTCTGAGAAATAGATGAGGCTGCTTTTTCAAAAATATTGGCTGACTTTCTTCAGAGTTGGTCTGAATGTGCTTTTCTGCCCATCTGCTCTTGTTTATTTTTTGTTATACTTCTTACCTTCTTGAGTATGATGATTTATATTTTAAGCGTTTTTGTAATAGTTAAGGGTCCCAAATGTTAAAAACCCATTAGACCCATTTAAATAGGCCTTCATCTCACTCATTGATGCATTTGATTTTATTTCATTGTGACCGCTTCCATCATAGATTTATCGGTCTCCACGTCCGTTTCTAATGATCACTCCCCCCACCCAAGAAATTAGCTGTCTCCTGTGTTGTTTATTGCCGCCGCGTTAACTCATCTATCATCACATCTGCAACTCCCATTGCTGGTTGGAGTAGTTCCCTGGACAGTCCGACCAATGATTTTAATGACATCATGCACACAGTGCTCCCGACTGAGTTTCTTCCCCACAAACCAAAAGATTCTCTTGTGTGAAATTAGTGCCAGATTCTGTAATAAACCTTGTGCATTGTGTGTACAGTAAACGCATATTACAAAAACCTAAGTGGGTAAACAACAACATAATTTTGTATGGAATGGCAGCTGAAACGATTTCAAACACAGCGTGGAAGTTAATTTCACATTTAATGTCGATGAATCCAACCCAAGGTTCAGTTTTTGAGCTCAATTTTGGGTCATCGCACTAAATTTTCTGCTGATGACTGCTAATTTTCAGTTATTGTAGGTGGGAAAATCTACATATCATGATATAAGAACCCGCCTCATTCTGTATAGTTTAGCTGAATTTTAAACATGAATCCGGTTTTTAACCTTAGAAGAGATATCATCATTATAGCTAGTTTAAATTACAGTGATGCAACTTCTAATACAGAGAAGACTTTCACACTCTGAAAACTGCTGTCTGTTTCCTAGCAACTTGCCAGTTTCCACAGCATTATTTTAAAGGACTTCAGGGGGAAGATGGTCATGATTTTATATGTCATCTTCGAGATGTCAGGTGCCCAAGCAATATTCACCAAGAGGCTCCCTCAACCCCAACACAAATTAATAGTAATTTTCTTTGTATCAAGGGGATCATCGTCAATTTGCATTACAATGGGAAAACGTCAATCAAAAGTTATTCTCTTGAAAGGAAAATGTCCATCTTGTAATCCACAGATGCTCCTTAACTTTTTAAAGGAAAATACAGTTTGAAAGAATGTCTGTTTGCTTGGTGAGAAAGACCTCCACTGTGAATTAATAGAATTACACTTTCTGATCAAGATTGGGTTTTAAAGAAGTCTAATTAAAATGATACTCTTTGCTTAAAGCTGGTCTAATCAGTATTTCTCATCTTCTTAATCCACAGAAAAAGCTCTGATAAACCCCGACTGTACACTACCTGCCCAGCGCTTAACGGCAAAAAGACAAACTTAGCCACTAGGTGGTGAACGTAGTGGAGCGTTTAGCAGCTAAAGAGCCAGATATTTGCCTCAGGAGTTGGTGTTACCCAAAAATAAAGAGAGTTATTAAAGGATGCTCATCCAACAAGCATCAGCACACCTGAAACCAGAATGGGAGGGTTGTTAACAAGTTACTACGTCTACTTTTAACAGACTCAGTTTCAGAGATGTAGCTGCACCCCCAGATCTGAAATATTACCTTAGTGAGGGAATTTATTTAACCACAAGCAACAAGTAGAAAACATTGGAGATATCCATCATTTTCTTCGTTTTCTGCTTCCTGTTGGTATAATCAGGGGTTACTGTTTTGTGTCTCCATCCGGAGGTCCTGAGTGCTGCTCAGATGGATTTTCTCTGCCAGAGAAAAATTGCCATTGATAATTTTTAAAAAAGCCAGATATTTGAAAATAGCTATGTTGAAGGAACAGCAATCGTCTCAGAACAAAGGGATGTCAGTGCATGGTTGTTGTTTTTTATAAGGGAGAGTAAAAGCACACTGTGTTAGGAACGTACGTGTGTGTGTGTGTGTGTGTGTGTGTGTGTGTGTGTGTGTGTGTGTGTGTGTGTGTGTGTGTGTGTGTGTGTGTGTGTGTGTGTGTGTGTGTTCAGGGTTCGATGCATTGTTTGTGTTTGAATGCAGAGATGAAAGTTATACATAATGCATCGTGCTACGCGGGGCAGCACTCACCCGGGGTATCATGAGTCAAGGTGAAATTACCTGCACTCGCACACTGCCCCGCGCTCTTATCGGAGAACGGTAATGATTTCAAGGTGAAGTGGGTCAGTGGTGTACATGATAATATATTTAGGCAGACCACTGTTGTGAACCATCTGTAGGTCCCACTCCGAGCCCTGTAATGCAGGCGAGCAGCTGGAGAGCTACAGATGGCTGAGGCACTGGAGGGAAAGAGAGGGGTCATGGGGATGAAGATAGACTTGCATCTTCTATTATCTGTTGATCCTGGTGAAGTAGGCGCAGATTGTTGGTACACGTTCAGAGCTTCCGTGCCACCGCTCTAATCTTATCTTTGCTATAGATGAAACAGCACAAACCTGGATTTTCCTTCTTTTTTTTTTTTATTCAACACTAAAGGAGAAAGCTTTTGGAAAAAGTTTGCTTTAATGAATAAGTTCTCAACCACACTGCGGTATTGCTGTGGACCTTGATGTCGTGTAGCTTGGTATAAGTCTGATTGTACTGTTCGTGGGGTTCGACGACTGTGTAAGAAACAGTGTGATAGGAGCAGCTCGGCAGGGTTTCGCGTTAATACTCCAGATGGCTCTCCAACATAGACACACCATGCATATCATCTACACTTATGCTTTGTGGACTTTCTCTGTGAAATTATGAAGTATTATGAAGTCTCATTCAAGGAGTATTGAAATATTTAGCCTTTTCTGTTTCAGTGTGCATGGCTAAGCTAATTAATTACATGCAAGCATTTCCCCCCCCTTTCCTTTCTTCCTGTGTTTTCACACAAAAATAATTGAAGCACTGAGGAGAGACCCAGACTTCATGCATATCATTGGCATTTGACGTCATCAGCGTTTCCCATTCTTGCCAATACCAATTCATGCACATAAAGGGGAATGACTCGGCTTAAGAATTCTCATATTATTCCTGCCGTCTATCCGAGTCAGATCAATAGCAGCATGAAGATGTCTTTAAAACTGGAAAGCCAAGACTCAAAGGTGATGTCACGAGCATGAAACACAGAGCTGGCTCCACGGACAAAGAAATTTGATTTTTTAACCAGTAGGTTTTTGGTTTTGTCGCACTTATATTCAATATCAAAGCATAGATATTGAGCTGTTCGTGGACACAGTACACTACAGAGTGTTGTTTACCTCTACCAAGGCCAGCGTGAAAAGTGCAGAAATCGGTGTCCGGTTCAAATTGGTTCGTTAACTGGATCACTCCTGTCTGATATTTAACCGTTTTCTTTACAATGAATTTCCCTTTCGTGCTGTTGATACGCTGCTGCTTGGTAAATCAGGTTAGCTTGCAGGGAAAGCTTATCTTACTTTGTACTAGTCCACTCTTCCCTCTATTGTATGGCAAGGACATCACAGGTACATGCTATTCATGACTGTATAGGTAGAGCAATAAGGTATTGCTCACATTTTGAAATTGTTATTAGCCCAACTTATACAACAATATCTTATTTTAGATTTATGTCATGAATTTCATTTGAAAAATTGTACTTAATAAACGGAGAGCTTGAGAGGGTTGCAGATGAAGTTGCATACCCCTTACTTCATCAGAGTATCGGGGTTACATACATAAATAACCCTTACCCCACGGTTCACTGTCTTTACAATGTGTTAGTGGCATCTTGCGTGTCACACACTTCTTACATTTTGCCTTTTCAGTGTGTAAAACTGGATATGCTTGATGCAAGGCTCCATTAAATGTTACATCGCTCCAGTTTCATCAACTGGTTAC